>NC_142801.1:65390737-65423099 GCF_049724085.1 Artemia sp. Qi Xiang Cuo
CTTCGTGCAAGAGTAATGCCTTTTTTTCCGAGACTATTTAGCGCAAGGCCAACGCAATTCCTTCTCGTGGTCCCTCCAGACCAGAGCAAAGAGTGATTGTTGTTTATTTTCTCTTCTCCGCTTCCGATAAGACGGGTTTCTGTGAGACCAGCAATCGCCACTTTATTCTCATGGAGCTCTACGGAGAGTAGGTTATTTGATACGTGTGCATTGAGAGTCAAAACATTCCAGGTGGCTATCCGAAGCCCCCTTTGGTCCAGGAGATTTAGTCTGTCACTCTGTCCGAGGCTATTTTGTCACTTTTCATAGCAGTTTATTTCAGGTGGAGGGTTGCTACCCCAACCGACCCTAGGCCTGGAATCTGATGAGAGGCAGGTTAAACTTAGATACTAAGATTCCTGGGGCTGGCTCCACCAGCCACAAGAGGTTGCGGCCACCCTCATAGGAGTGTTTAGTTAGGGGAAATTCTATATCCAAATAACCCCTACATAATATTTTTCAGCTAAGTAGAACCTAAGTATAACCGTTTTTTTTTGTCGACATTTTCTTTACAAACAAATATGAGCTATATATTTGCAAATTGGGGTTGGGGGGGGGGGCTGTTGGTAAAGTACCTGGGTAGTTTCCATAATTTTGTTTAATAAAGTAGTTTCCATTATTTGGCCACAATTTCCATAATAAAGTATTATATTTTCATCATATTTTTTTATATATCATTAGGATTGACCCTCAGAAAAACAGACCCGCTATAATTTACCCCCTCCCCTAATGTGCAAGTATATAGCCCAAATATGTTTTTGAAGTATTAGATTTTAATCTTACTCTGGTATATTTCATTAAGATTGAGCGTCAGAGAAACATATATGAAGAATATTGGGTAGGCGGCATGGGCGTAGAGAGGGGGAGGAAGGGGGGAGCACAGAAATTATTCCGTATATAAAAGGGACTGTCCCCTCCTCAACACCTCGGTCTTTACGCTAAAATTCAACTTTCTCACAACTCAATTTTTTTTAAACAATAAAATTTTGTTTTAATTGCAATTTTTTTTAATTAACTTTAACGAATTTCCCACTATTAGATTCAGCTTATCAACGAACATTATTAAAGAAGCTTTAAACTCCTATCTGCAAAAATGTGGAATTTTGCAATTTTAATTAACTATAACGAAAATTACACCGTCACATTCAGCTTATCAGAGAACCCTATTAAAGAAGTTTCACGCTCCTATCGGCAAAAAGGTGGAAATTTGCATTTTTTGCTCGAAGAAAGATCATGATGCGTGCCCTCCAAAAAATGTAGGGCAACTAGGCCCCCTCCCACGCTCATTTTTTTCTCAAAGTCACCCAATTAAAATTTTGAGATAGCCATTTTGTTCAGCATAGTCGAAAATCTAATAAATATGTCTTTTAGGATGACTTAATCCCCCACAGTTCCCAGGGGAAGGGCTGCAAGATATGAACTTTGCCCATTGCTTACATATTGTATTGGTTATTGGGAAGTATACAGACATTTTCAGGAAGGATTTTTTTCTGGTGGGGGGGGGGGCTGGAGGACGGTGTTACTCGGGAGCATCTCCGTGGAGGCTGTTTCTTTGGGGTAAGGGACATTTCTATGAAGGGTGCGCCGGATATCCAAGCATTATTTAAAAAACGATCAGAAATTAAATTAAAAAAAAACAAGTTTTTTCAACTGAAAGTAAGAAGCAACATTAGAACTTAAAACAAACAGAAATTATTACTTATATGAGGGGGTTCTCCTCCAGGTCAACGCCTCGCTCTTTACGCTAGTTTTTTCTTTAGTGCTTTCAAAAGAGCTATCTATTCTAATTAAACGGCCTTTGTGATTCAGGGGTTTGTGAATTAATTTTTTTTTTAAGTTTTAACGTAAAGAGCGTGGTATTGACTAAGGGGAGAACCCCCTCATATACGTAATAACATATACGTAATAAAAAAAAAACAAAAACAAGCGATACGGCTTAATAGTAATCGAAACTTTTAAAAACGGAATTTCGATGTCAATAAATGTATCAAAAGAATGGGCTTATAATGTTGATTCTAAATATATAAATTTTATTAAGTTTAGTATTACTCATCAAAGGCTACGAGCCTGAGAAAATTTACCTGATTTTTTTAAAGAGGGAGGAAACATCCCCTACAAGTGAAAGAATTTTAATGAAAATCCCACCGTCAGATTCAGCGTATCACAAAACTTTATTACATAGATTTCAAGCTCATATCTGCAAAAATCTGTAACTATATCTGCAACGTATTTTTTGCCAGAAGAAAAATACGAATATAGAAGTTCGTTACGTAAGTTAATTTGTAAATTACGTCAGAATCAAATTTAGAGACAGCCATTTAGCAAAAGAAGGGTAAAATTTTAATGCAAATTTTGTTTAATTATTCAATGACGGTGAACCAAAATAAAAGCCGCATTAACTAAAAAACGATCAGAAATTAAATAAAAAAAAACAAGTTTTTAATACTGAAAGTAAGGACCGACATTGAAACTTAAAACGAACAGAAATTATTCCGTATATGAAAGGGGCTGTCCCCTCCTCAACGCCTCGCTCTTTACGCTAAAGTTTGACTCTGTCTCACAACTTTATTTTTTAAAACAGTAAAAACTTTAGCGTAAAGAGCGAGGCGTTGCGGAGGGGACAGCCCATTTCATATACGGAATAATTTCTATTCGTTTTAAGTTTTAATGTCGCTCCTTACTTTCAGTTTAAAAAACTTTTTTTTTTATTTAATTATAAAATAGGGATGGTGGCAAGGCTGCCACTATTATAAAGTTTAAATGCCGGTGAATGAAACTTCTAAAATAGCCAATCGATTGTTCATGGTTGCGGCGTCTGACGCCACAACCATGGTACGCACGCTACCGCTCAAGAAGTGAAGTTAGGCTAATCCTAATAAAATATACCTAAGTATGATAAAAATATGATACCTTGGAAAGAAATTTGGACTTTATATTTGCGCAGTAGGGGGTGGGGGGTTAAAGTACAGCGGGTATGCGTGCAAAATGTGTTAGCTACAAATGATCTGTATATTACGAAGTAAGAATTCTTTTCTGACTTCACACTGTCCAAATACTTTACCCCCACCCCGCTCCTGTGCAAATATATTGTCCAAACTATATATTTAACATTTTTTATGTCACTTTTCTTTGTGTTTTCTCAAGCTAAGTTAAAAGAAACCGGTTTACAGTGCGTCAATGCATGAACAACTTGAGCGGTAAGGGGTATATCATACAAGTACCCATTTTTAGAGGCTGCCTTTCCTGAACTCTAAAAACAAGATTCAGCTCCATTTGATCGAAAAAACTAAATTCACACTTTCGAATAAGATAAGTTTCATTAAAACTAGACTTCTCTATCTCCGGCACAAAAAAATAGGAGCTAAATTTTTTTTCTGAAATCTCTGGAAAAGTGGGTGTCGACTTTTATTTTCTTGTTGGTTATTCGGATCTCTTACCCATGCTCTACAACTCATGGCAAGACACTCAATGTCAATTCCTAGTTTGGCGACACAAACTAAAAAAGTTTATAAAGGACGAGATAGAGTGATTCTTTGAGGTATTGAATCACCTGAAGTCTGGAAAAAGGAGCGTTAGTGAAAATAACTAATAATTATTTTGTCTACATTTCATTATGCAATTGACAATAGGGTGGACCTCTCCGTTTGGGGTTTACTCTAATAGAGTAATAAAAACTAGTTGAAAGTTCCTTCTTAGTAAAGGTGTTAAATTTCTCCTATATACTCTTGAATTTTGTCAATGATTTTCACAAAACTATTGGAATCATTTTTTTTTCAGAGATTAAGAATACGCCACCTGAAGAAGTAGACTCGACTGTATTGCTGAATCATGATAACGCTTCTGCGGAGACTCTTTCTTCTAGGATTGAACAACTTAAGGCGGAGTTTGGTTTCACTCAATTAGAGACAAGTCCTGGCGGTAGCAAAGGTATTTGTAGAAACATGTTGGATGTGTATTAAGACTTGTATAAAGGTGTGTGTAAAAAGTATGAGAGGCAACGTCATAGAGTTGCCTGTAGCATTCAATGTATGTTTTCCCTACACACACTTCGTATGGAAGCGGTGGTCGCAGAGTTTTCAAAGGTTCTTTTTTACAAGGCAAACGTGATTGGAGGGCAATCAGTCTCCATCCCCCACCATTTTCCTACACCCCCCCCCAGAACCGTTTGGTCTGAGTTCCTAAGCTCAGCTGATCTGTAATTTCTGCAGTTCTTCAGCGATGATCTCCAGCGTTTAAACATAATGACATAGTCGATCATCCTCTTTGTGCAACCGTCATTACTATACCACGTGTACTGTTGGATGGTTTTTCGTTGAAAGTAAGTGTTTGCGATGACTAGGTCATGGGATCGCCATAGTTCAAGTGGGCGAAGGCCATTGTCGTTAAGTGGGTCAGGAGAAACAGGGCCAATTGTGCAACGCCACAACGCCCGTATCATCATGCACTTTTGCGTTGAAGTCAAAAAGAAGTACAGTTATATCGTGGGGTGAAACTGTCGTGAAACATCTGGTCAGAGCAGAGTAGAACTCTTCCTTGGTTGTTTCGTCAGAATCGTTGGTCGGGGCATAGCATACGACAATAGTCATTTTACCATATTTGTGTCCAAAGGGGGCTTTCATTAGTCTGTCTGATACGGCTTCGTGCAAGAGTAATGCCTTTTTTTCCGAGACTATTTAGCGCAAGGCCAACGCAATTCCTTCTCGTGGTCCCTCCAGACCAGAGCAAAGAGTGATTGTTGTTTATTTTCTCTTCTCCGCTTCCGATAATACGGGTTTCTGTGAGACCAGCAATCGCCACTTTATTCTCATGGAGCTCTACGGAGAGTAGGTTATTTGATACGGGTGCATTGAGAGTCAAAACATTCCAGGTGGCTATCCGAAGCCCCCTTTGGTCCAGGAGATTTAGTCTGTCACTCTGTCCGAGGCTATTTTGTCACTTTTCGTAGCAGTTTATTTCAGGTGGAGGGTTGCTACCCCAACCGACCCTAGGCCTGGAATCTGATGAGAGGCAGGTTAAACTTAGATACTAAGATTCCTGGGGCTGGCTCCACCAGCCACAAGAGGTTGCGGCCACCCTCATAGGAGTGTTTAGTTAGGGGAAATTCTATATCCAAATAACCCCTACATAATATTTTTCAGCTAAGTAGAACCTAAGTATAACCGTTTTTGTTGTTGACATTTTCTTTACAAACAAATATGAGCTATATATTTGCAAATTGGGGGTGGGGGGGGGGGGCTGTTGGTAAAGTACCTGTGTAGTTTCCATAATTTTGTTTAATAAAGTAGTTTCCATTATTTGGCCACAATTTCCATAATAAAGTATTATATTTTAATCATATTTTTTTATATATCATTAGGATTGACCCTCAGAAAAACAGACCCGCTATAATTTACCCCCTCCCCTAATGTGCAAGTATATAGCCCAAATTTGTTTTTGAAGTATTAGATTTTAATCTTACTCTGGTATATTTCATTAGGATTGAGCGTCAGAGAAACATATATGAAGAATATTGGGTAGGGGGCATGGGCGTAGAGAGGGGAGGAAGGGGAGGCAGCTTCCCCCCCCTAGCCCTTCAAATTTATATTAGATATGGCTGAAAAAGCAAATGGTTGTAAAAGCAGTTGATAAAAGGCCCTCCATCACACTATCGACTGCCCCCCCCCCCCTAGACAATATTCTGCCTACGCCGATGGTAGGGGGTATTTCATACAAGTACCCTTTTTGTAATGTGCTTTGAGGCAGATAAGGAGGAGGACTTGCAACCAGGCTAAGAAAAATATTTGTAGCATTTAAGTCTAAATAGGGTGGAAACTTCGCACATTTCCTAAAAAAATCTAGAATGGGCCGTGGATAGGTCATTGTTGCAAATAGTGCCTGCAATCATAGTTGGGAAGCTACTACATGATTGGGGTCTAAAAGAGATGTAACATGCCTACCTTTGTGTCATAAAACTGGTGAAGAGGTGGAGAGTAGCAGGAGGCAGTTTGGGCTCATTTTTTGCCTCCAGGCATAGGTATTAGAAATACTTGTATGATTCTGTTTTAAGCAAGAGGGTTGGACCTTCATTTTTTCTAAAATATTAATGGTAGAAAGGGTGAGGAGTCTGAGACAAGGGACCGTAAAACGACCCAAACAATGACAGATTCATCCCATTGCCTCTATTCAATCCATAAAATATTACTTGTATGACAGAGATCTATCCAGTAAAACTAATTGCTGTAGAGTATTAAATACTTGCTGACCTACTATTAGAGCGGATATCAGTAGATTTTGGGCACGGGGGGGGGGGGGGTCTAAAGCCCCAAAAAAGCTCTGATTTAAATCCACAGTTAAGAAATCTCTAATATATGCTTCAGGCAAATGTGAAGCCTGTATACAAGTCCTTACGTCGCTTAATGCGGAGAAATATTATTGTATTAGTTCCCCTTCTTGTGAGTCGTTGTATAATTGTGTACTGTTCTTCAGGGCATCATCGAGGGTCTGTTCCTTGGGGCATATTTTAGATCTTTTTTCTTTTTACCGATTTGTTAGACTATTGTTAGACTATTGTTTTGAAAATTTGATCTGATACTTTGGGAACAAAGGGTTGCCAGGCGTCCCCTGGTCAGTTTTTTCATAGTTAAAGAGTAGTGTATCGCGCAAACTGACCAAATGGACAGTCCTCTAACTTCGCGCGATTTTATGTCCTGTATTATGAAGCAAAGGGTTGTTGATTTGGTTCAATTGAGTCACTTTATTAATGGAATTGGATACCTTAAAGGATCATCATATCTTGTAGATAAGCAAAGGATCATCAAAGGATCCTTAAAGGATCATCTATCATGTAGTAGATCTTTTTTCTTTTTATCGATTTGTGTTGGACTTTTGTTTTGAAATTTTTACCTGATAATGACCGATACTTTGGGAACAAAGGGTTACCAGGCGTCCTCTGATCAGTTTTATCATAGTTAAATAGCAGTGGATCACACAAACTGTGACCAAATGGACACTCCTCTAACTTTGCACGATTATAGGTCCTGTATCATGAAGCAAAGGGTAGTTGATTTGGTTCAATTGAATCACTTTATTAAGGGAATTCGATACCTTAAAGGATCATTCAATCTTATCCGTTTGAAACTTTTTTAGTTAGTTTGGCCAAACTATTTAGAATTGATAGGGTGGTCTTGTCATAACTTGTAGAGCTTGGATAACAGATCCGAATAATCGATAGAAAACTTGAAGCCGACACCTACTTTCTCAGAAAAAGCCACGCCGAGGCATGTTACTTAAAATTTGATCGTCTTTTTAATCAATTTTCGCAGTCACAACCACAGACTTTCAATAGTGACTAGTCCCCTGGGAGAATTCGCTAATGGACTTTGTCTTTGAGACGGTAAGTCGAAACTTATACTCTAAAAAGGATTTATGGTATCAACCCCCCCCCCCCTACATTTTAAAATTTAAAAGAGTATTTCTTAAATGATTCCTGAATGAAGTTGATTCACAAGAAGTGCAACATGTGGTCTTCGACCTAATAAAGATACAAGGTATTTCTGTAACTCAACAGAGTTCTCCAAGCGTGCTCCTGTCTCTTTAAACCATGAAAATAGTACTCGGTGTTCTTTTCAACAAAATATTTGTTCACGAAGGTGACTCTTCTGACGAAAATCTCTATTCTTTGAGCGCAATTTTTTTTTAGCTGATGGAAAAGAAGGAAGTAGCTTGGGACTAGGTTCTGGAAGTCAAGTGGATGGTCTAGCAAGTCAAACCGGAAATAGTGGATTTTTGTCTTAGTAATCGATAAGGTGTGAGATGGCGTGTTGTCTTGGTGGAACAAGCTTTTCTTTTTCTGTAAATGTGGCTGTTTTCCTGCAGTTTCTACATTCAGTTTCTCAAGTGATTTTTGTCCCGGTATCCTCCTTGTAAGGATTTTGTCTGTTTGGAGATAATTATGGTGAACTCCATGACTATCCACAAAACGAAGTCGCTATAACTGTCCCGCCCGACAAAAAGTTTTTACTTTTTTTGGAGCTGGTTCTCCCTTTGTTATTTTTTTGAATGTATTTTTGTTTTAGGGGTATAGTTACGTATCCTATTCTCTGCTACTGTTCAAAATTCAAATTCATTTAATTCAAAAACAAGACATACCTCTCGTGGGCAAAGCCCAATTATGATGTCTCTTAGTCATAATTAGCAAAATAAAGTTGTCTGATGAAACTTCGTCAGGATAAATAAACTAAAGGATAAAAACACTTGAGATTGAGAAAAAAATTATCTGATAATACTTCGTCAGGATAAAATAAACTAAACAATAAAAACACTAGAGATTATTACTGTAGCGCATGGTGTTACAGTGGACTGGGGTTAGTTTCGGAACCTTCTCAGCCACTTCTCTGGGGGGACGAGATCTTATAGGGACAACAGGTGGGGGAAGGAATGATCGGTAGATGGGATGTTGAAAGAGGGAGGAGCCAAATATTTGGCGTAATTGTTCTCGGTGGGAAGAAAGGGATTCAAATTTAAAGTCCTTTACGTAAAAGGAGTAAGGTAGAGGGGATCTGCCATATATGATTTGCAGTGATATCTTCTGAACTTGTTCTATTTTATCGGTTTTATCCTGGGTAAGGGCAAAGTGCCAAACCGGACAAGCATATTCAACTAAGGAGCGGATGAAAGTGTGAAATATTAGTTTCAACTTGTCCTTAGGAACTCGAAATTTGTTTAATGTTCTTAAGCATTTGAATTGCACCGTTAGCTTTTTTTTACAATTGTCTTTGTATTCTCCCGCCATGAGAGGTCAGAAGAAATCACCACACCAAGTAAAGTTATTTTATGGCTTATTAGCTCGGAAGCGATAGGAGGTTCGAAAGACGGTTGAGTATTCTGAAGAAAAGAAAATGTCGTGACCGAGCATTTGTCTTTATTCACGACCATGTTTAGTTCAGCCGCCTCTGAGGTAACTTGGTCGATGAAACCAGCAGCATTGCTCTTCGAATCCTTAGATACGATTTCCATTAAGGACAAGTCGTCAATGTATTTCCATCTGCCCTCCAGCTCAGTATCAATTTCATTTATCACGAGGAGGAAGCCCAGCGGCCCGATCACAGTTCCTTGTGGGATTCCACAAAAAACTGGCAGAGAAGTGGAAAATTGGTCCTTATACTTCACACTTGACTCTCTATTTGTTAAGAAGCTCTTGATGATTTTAATAATAAAGCTGGGTATATTTTTTTCCGCCATTTTTTCTAAAAGGATTTTGTGATCAACTAGGTCAAATGCTTTTCCGAAATCAATTGCAATTAAAATTATCCATTTTCAGGTTCATCCAGGTGTTTTAAAATAAAATAAATTAAATTAATGAGGTAATGAACTGTTGAACACTTAGGGATGTTACCAAATTGCTTTCGATCAGTTACTTTCAAAAGATATTTTTTCAGCCATGCGGCAACAAAGCTTTGGTATATTCTGCTAAAAACTGACGTAAGTGTGATCGGCCGGACACCAGAGCATTAGCTGCACCTTTCTTTGGAATGGGAGTAATAAACCCTTTCTTCCATTTCTTTGGAAAATATCCTGTTTTTGTTATATTATTTAAAATTTTTTGAAGGGGAAATGATAATTCTTTAGCAAATGCTTTAATGAGAGCAGCTAGGATGTCAAAAGAGGCAACGGAAGTTCTTTTTAACGAAAAGAGTTTACGGATTATAATTGCTGATGAAATATCAACAATTAAATTATCATCTGAAGGAGTAGTTAAACTTACTGGAGGATCCTCGGGTGGAAGAGGGGGGTAAGACTGCACAATTGAAGCAAAATGGGCATTTAAATCATTCGCGGTTTTCTCTAGAGGCTCATCCTTCATGAAGTCAACTGGTTGAGAACTTTTGCCAGTCAGACTTTTTACTTTACTGAAAAACTGCGACGGTTTGGACTCCAAAAGATGGTCAACTTCATTTTCATAGTAATTTGCTTGTGCCTTTTTGATTTTCCATTTAATTTGGTTTGCCAACTGTTTTTCTTGGTTCACTTGACCTTTTCGAATAAGGCGCAATTTATGTTTAATTAGTTGCTTTATTTTTGAATTTACGTATGGTTTATCACTAGAATAGAATTTAGTCTTACGTTTGGGAAAGCACTCGAGAAATTTTGAATTTATCTTATTATGGAATTCTTCTACTTGAGAATCCAAGTCTTTATCTGAAGAGACCGTAACCCAGTTTTCTCCCGTTATCCAGTCACCGAATTGCAGCAGACCATGGTCAGTGATCGGTCTTGAAGTAACATTGGTTACTGAATATTTAATTTTTACTTTTTCCAAGGGGTTCCACTGTAACATATAATGATAACTTCCACCAGGTGGTGCTAGTTTACTTGGAGTGTGGTAATATTCCAAAAAATTTGAGAGGATTACTTCCAGAGAAATATTGCCCTTAGTTGTTGGGAAATCGACTAGATTTTTAAGGTTAAGTGACCTTGCTAGCAATTTGCTATCGAGTTTATTAACATATCCTAGTATTACTACTCCAAAATATGGGTGAGTTCTCTGGACGTAATCTGTCGATTCCTGCAGCTTCTCCCAAAAAGCTTTTCTTGCTGCAGCTGGCTGACCAGGTGAATAATAGAAAACGCACACTTCTACGGCCGGGACTGGACTAGGGAGTCACGTAGGTAGGGCGCTGAACCAAAAAAAATCATCAACATATTCAATAAAAGGCACATTTATAATATGATATTTAAAATATTAATTCAAGAGGGTCATTATTACTCCTCCTTTTTTCCCAAGAGGATGGTTATTAAGCCTAAGTTTAATAAAAGAACAAAAGTTAGGAACCCTCAATAAATTAATATCTTGCCGGTGGATCTCGGAAACACAGATAACGGAAGAGCCAAGCATTTGAGCCGTAGTCTGAAGTTCAGTAAATTTCTCTAGATTTAAACTTTCGGGGTTGCTGTAAAGGAAAGAAGGAAATGCGTAACGTTTGTCGTGAAACTCCCGGGAAAAAGGTTTATTTTGGAATTTCTTGCCCCCTATCGCGACTGGGGCAGCAACAAGTTTATTTACAAACTGAAGTCACCAACAATTTTTTCCTTCTGTAGGGAAAGGGGTAAAGGGGAGGGGGAATAGAATAAGGACGGGGCTGGTTGTTGATTGGCTGTGATTAGTGATTAGTTGTGATTAGTGATGATAGTGATTAGACTGTGATTAATTGGTGCCAAAACTTTGATTTATTATGCCTAAACTGCGCCAACAGAGCGTTGGAAATATTCATTCGAACATGTTTTTGGTCTAACGTCAAATAATGTGGCATCAAACACGTGGCTAGATTTCTTATGTCTAAAACTTGATTTAAAATGTGACAAATACTTTCTTTGGACGTTTTTATAGCCTCTGCTATCCCTCTCACTTACATTTAGCGATCATCTTGCGCCATTTGATGAACTTTAGCGATTGTATCGTCAGCAGTTGCAGTTTCTGGACGTCCCAAACATTCATCATCGCTGGAGCTCTTAAAGTCGAGTATTTAAAATTCAGTTGCCCAGAATTTTACTGTTGTAAATGATAGTGCGAGTTCCTTTACACAGAGTGCAACCCATCCCTTATGTGTATAGGCGTAATACATTCAAAAACTAAAATTTTATGATAGCATGATATTCAATTTTATCAATTTTTACAAAAATACTCACATTGACTCACTCAAACGACTGTCAAAAAAGAACTGCGCGTCAGAAATGGCTGAATCTTTGGTGAGTACCCGTGAAAAGATTGCATAACTACATTCCCTGACTGTTATTGACAAGACTGTCATCTTTACGTTGAAGTGGGAAAGTTTTCAGGTCAACCGTTATAAATACGAGGCATTGTTAAGATTGGAGCGGGAGAATTGGCACTGAGAATCTAACCTGCTACTCTGGATTTTAAATTTTTCTGCGACTATAATTTCAATAAAATGAAATATGCTCCCACTATAACTAAATATATCATGAAGTTTCTGTTTTTAATATGCTATATATATAATTTTCAGTTATTCACTGGAGTTGTCTCTAAATCCAAGCTTTCCTTGTCCTCTGAGGCTTGACTTAGCGATTTTTCTTGAAAAAATTGCAAAAGATTAGAGAATATCCTATTGCACCCATATTGTTAAGCTACTGAAATCCCTGTTTGGTTTTGGAAAACATTTACGTCTGTTGGCGTTGATTGGCTTTTGTGTTGACTTGGGTGTGGGGGGGGGGGGGGGGGGGTCAAAGCTGTAATCTTCTCCCTCTATGGAAGACCAGAATGTGTACGAAAAAAGGAGAAACTTAATATTCCCACTGAATTTCTTTGACTTGTGTATTTTTTTTCGCTTATTTGGTCGCACTTTTGGCACAGTCGAATGGTCTTAAGGTAAATGTTTAAAACAAATGGAGCTGTTGTGGAGTAGCTTAATAAGACACTGTTAATCAGTAGAATTTGATGGCTGACTCTGGGAGTAGAATTCGATTCGACCGTATCAAAATGTAACCTTTGTGTGCTATCTTGCTTGTTTTATGTCTCTAAATTGTTTGATTCCCTACATCATTTCTAAAGATAAAAATGCACCAATGGAGATCAGAATTAAAATCAAGTTGCCATCATGATATGCATGGCTAATTGGAGAAAAAGCAGACAGATTGTCTGAGTGAGAGGCACAGCTGGCATAAGCCTTTGTCAGGAATGTATGAAAATGATGATCAATTGTTGATTGTTCTCTTTTTGCTGCTTGGTCTTATTTTCCGGTTGAAGTCACAAATACCCAGGTATGAATTTTCTACCAAAGTATGTGAGACAGAACTTAACGCTCGAATTGTTTAAATTACCGTAACAAGGAAGTCAATAATCTGTTCGCTTAGAGTATTATGCTGTGTAACAACAAATTTTTGATTTTGTTAAGTGGACACTTGCACAAACTATTTATATATTGAATTGTTTCTAATCAGGAATTCAGTTCTATTGAAAAGGATAGGCAAATAATTTTGACTTTAGCGGTCTGGGAAATTGTAAATTTTTTGTTTATTCTTTGTTTTAGATGTCATAGTTGCTGCTCTGGTTTGCAATAAAAAGACCTCAAAAGAACACGAAATGCAAAATATGATTGTCGAATCTATTTCATGTCAAGAATCAGGCAATGGCTATATTTGTCAACCTCCTGAACGAAGAGAAAGTAATTTTTCTGCTTTGCCTCAGCTTAGAAACTGTAAATATATTGGATCAAAAATAACAGCTTCAATGAAATGTTCTTCTAAAGCGGGATGCCAAAATTTGCTAGATTTGAATCCAACTGTCATCTTATATAGGCTACCAAACAAGGCTGTAGAAGAAGCAGTTGCTGCAATCTGGAAATGCTCACGGTGTGGAAAAATAGAAAATTCGTTTTTTCTTCTGGATCTTCACAAGAGGACTAGGTGCGAGAAATTGTCACCATTTGAATGTGAAAGATGTCCTGCTGTGTTTAGTAATTATTTGGTTTTTGTTGTACATTTTATTGAGCACAAATTGGGAGAGAAACGAAAGTGTCCGATATGCTTATGTGACGGAATTGGTGACATAAAACAACACTTACTCTCAGCTGGCCATGTTTCGTTTCATGTGCCTCAATCTCAATCAATAAAGAGTATTTTCGGAGAAGAAGAAGATTTGAAAATCCACAAAAGAATACATACTGGTGAAAAACCATACGAGTGTCAGTTATGCACTAAGAAGTTTTTACACAAGTCAGTCCTGAATAATCACCAACGTGTTCACGATAGGAAAAAACCATACAAGTGCAACATATGCAATAAAGTTTTCTCTCACCATTCAAGTTTACTCAATCACTCTAAATTGCATAAAAATGAAAAACCTTACCAATGTGAAATATGTAGCAAGAAATTTGCTCTTGAATCGTATTTGAAACAACATAAAATATATCATAGCAACGAGAAATCATACCAATGTGAAATATGCCACAAAAAGTTTGTTCGGAAGTGTCAACTCATCTGTCACGCACGTATTCATAATGGAGATAAGCCATATCAATGCAAAATATGCAATAAATGTTTCAGTCAAAAAGCAAATTTGTACAATCATTTGAGATTTCATAGTAAAGAGAAACCTTATACATGTCCAATTTGTGCTAAAAAGTTTATTGACAAGTCAATCCTGAATAATCACCAACGTGTTCACGATGGGAAAAAACCATACAAGTGTAACATATGCAATAAAGTTTTCTCTCACCATTCAAGTTTACTCAATCACTCTAAATTGCATAAAAATGAAAAACCTTACCAATGTGAAATATGTAGCAAGAAATTTGCTCTTGAATCGTATTTGAAACAACATAAAATATGTCATAGCAACGAGAAATCATACCAATGTGAAATATGCCACAAAAAGTTTGTTCGGAAGTGCAGCTTGAACATACACTTAAAAAACCATAGCAAAGAGAAGCCTTACAAATGCAAAATATGCTCCAAAAGTTTCGCACAAAGGTCTTATTTGAATATACACTTAAGAGTCCATAGCAAAGATAAGCCTTACGTATGCTTAATTTGCAGCAAACCGTTTGCTGGAAAGTCAAGTTTGAATGGACATCAAAGAAGAGTCCACAATGAGGAAAAACCGTTTGACTGCAAAATATGCAAAAAGAAATTTTTTGCGACTTCAGATTTAAAGAGACACCTAAGAACTCACTCTGGTGAAATGCCATTTTAATGTGATTAATGAAAGAGAGCTTCAATTGAAAGAATGTGTTAGGGCACCTAATGAAGATTGCCAATGGTGAAAATTCATCTGAAACAGCTAATAAAATAAAGCGTTTTGCGTGTAAATTTCGTTGCAGCGGTTAGCAGGAAAAGTTGATAAGGAAAAAAAAATGTTTTAAAGTTGAAATCTTCATGAGTTTTTCCTTAGATATTCTCTTGGACATTTTATTATTTAGTTGTGTTAGCCAAGTGGCATTTGGTTTTTATATATGCTTATGTTTATTAGATATATTTAGATTATGTTGAACATTTGACGAATCTGTTTGTGACCTTCAAATGTAAAAGTTGATTTAGGAACTTTTCATGATTTTGCTCCTAAGAATTTTTCGCAAAAGCGCCTTTTTCATATTTGTTATTATACTGATTTCCAAAATCTTAAGTAATTTGTCCACTTCAAGATGTAGAATTCAAGTTTTACTTTTGGAGCACTTGATTTGAATCAGACTGAGCTTATCCATGTTCTTTAAACTAAGAGTTTGGTTATTTTTATTGAATTTTTCTTTAACCTTTAACTGGTTGGTTGGAAAAAAAACAAACATGGCAAAAAAAAAATAAACATCATCTAGGTGATGTCTCAATAAATCCCAAAAGTGATTTAGCAAGAAAAAAAAACAAAAATAGGGAATATTTTTCAGTTAGCCTTGTTTGACGCATGTATTAAAAAGAATAGCAAAACTACTTAAAATAACATCTAACCACATAAAGGAAATACAGGATCTTTCAAAAATATAGACTTGTTACATTGTGTGCATGTTAACTTTGACTTCCTGTCTTTTGGTCTAGAACTGATATGGCAACGGCTTCCCTTTGATTCGGACCCAGAATCTACATTCCATTAGGCACTTTCGCATGAAGTTTTAGCAAACTTTTAAATCAATTTGCATAGTTCATGAGGTAGATATAATAGAGCAGCACAAATCTTAAAATGGGATTCTAAAACAACCCCTGCGAGATCATTGAATATTTTTCTCCTTGATACATTATTCTTCTTGATACAGCAAGATTGTAGAATAACTCTAGAATTAACTCCTCCTATGTTTAGCATTGCTTGCCAAACTGCCATCGGTTAACCTTGTCCTTCAACTGGTGCTGAAGTTTGAGCGCTTTTGATCAAACGAGTCAATAATACTTTAGTAAGATTGTAAAATTTAACTAGTTCTGGCCTTATGTTATTTGTTCGACAGATGCAGAAAATGTATTGATGATGATAATACAACTACTCGATTTTCTCAGTACATATGACACTGAAGTGATTTGGTCTCGGAAGCCGAACACAAAATATTGGATTTTTCCTTTATTGTTTCACAGATGAGAGGTGAGAACCCCCTCTTCTTCCTCTTCAGTATCTCAAAACAGGTTGAATCACGACGTTGTAGACAGTCAGCAATCATAGGATTTGTTTGACATAAACGCTTCTGAATCTTCTGAGGGGTTATGATGAGGACCTTGGCCTTCTAAATGGTATCTGACTTTTTTCCTCGAGCTCGACCTTTAAAGCTAAGAATAGGTCACTATTTGATGCTTCAACTCTCGATTTTGGAATTCTGCATTTGCCCAAACAAATATAAAATAATCAAGAATTTTTAGAATTTCTATCATGTAACGTGTTACCATAGCATGCACGAGCAAACGTAAATGAATAAACTAAGCTTTATTCAAAAAAAAAAAAAGTCGTAGGTGATTTAGAAAATAAATTGCCTTTCCATAGGATTTATCCCTATTCTAACTGTGATTTATTGTATAAAAAAAGTCCCACTTTTGGTCGGCTGGAGTCTATCAGACAAAAACCCTTTGTAGCTTCTAAACTATAAAAGATGCAACAAACTCCATTCGTCAGCTATCACAGCTCGAATATTTCTGAGATTGACTGTCTGAATTACATAGTAAACTTAAGACGTAATTGTATGATAAAATCCCATCGTATCGTAGGATTTTTAGACCCCAACCGACCAGTTTAGGGTTAAATATCACTTGGATAGTTGTATACAAAATTTCATTGCGTTGGAAAAAGTACCCATTTATTGCCGTCCCTTGTTTTTCTACGAATGGAACTTCATAGTTTTGTAAATACTTTTTTCTTCTATAAAAGAGGCTAACAAGCCTTTTAAGGGGTGTTAGTGTTAATTTTCATTTTGTAGTTTTAGTTTTGATGTGAAGAACGTTACCTTATCACCATGAACAATCTACCCCGATATCTGTCGTGAGAAAAAAAAATTATCATAGTAAAATTGACTAGTGATTATTCTTAGCATTTAAATAAATTGTAGATCCTAAAATATGTGAATTGTTTTTTTTGCATTGCGTCTAGAAATATGAAACTATTGTGTTTTGTCAGTCTTCTATATGCATATGTGTTTCAATAAAAATGTTTTATTCTGTTCTAAAAAAAAAGTGTTTAATTTTGGATTCTAAATAATTGTCTATTTAGTCTTTCTGTATTGTTCCCATGAAATTTTGTCCCATATCTCTTGTTCCCATGGGAACTAACTTAGATAACGGAAGATCTAACACAACATACTATTTTTGTTTATTATTATATACTTGGCTCTGGGAGAGAATCGAGTTAGTCAGAGTTTAGGCTATAGAATGTGTCCGACTGAGTAAGGACATATGACAAATCTGAATGTGACCTCTAAATGTAAAATTCGACTTAGGAGCGTGGCATAACTTTGCTTTTAAATTTCCTACATAAGTGTCTTTCTAATTTTTTGAAATAAAATTCCTTCAATTTTAAGTGACTTCTCAATGTCAAGATGGAAAATTTCATCTGTTCTTTGAAGTAATTGACTGAAATCTGACAGAACTTTTCCATCTGCTTTAAAAAAGGAGCTAATCGACATTTGTTGAAATATCACAAACTTCTTACATCTGTTTTACATATGTAAAACAGATCACAAACTGCTTTATATTACAGTTGAAAGCTTTGAAAGAGTTTATATTTTTAGAACCCTCCTCCTACATTAGTAGAGATGGGGGTACCAGCACAGGACGACACCCCTGCTGCCACCTACAACTTTTTTTACATAGTTTATGGATGGTTATGTGTGTTGGTCGATTTATTTGATGTTTTATGGATTTTGTCAGTGAGAATGAAAAAACAGGAACTTTGTCACATTTATGTCTGTTTTCATGGATGGTTATTTGTGTTGGTCGATTTATTTGATGTTTTAATGGATGGTTATATGTGTTGATCAATTTATTTGATAGTTCTATGGATTTTGTCAGTGATAAGTGAAAAACGGGAACTTTCTCACTCCTTTCTTGTTGTTGTTCGATACAGGTATTATGAGTGCCCGGGAATCAGTATTTGTTATTGTTGTTCAAGCGCAATGTTATGAGTTTCAAAGGTAACGGCTAGATCCCGTGTTTCCATCTCAGCAAATCACAGGGCTTGGTTTACATAGCAATTCCAGATTGAGAATCCGCATATAGCGGACAAGCAATGCGACTAAATTATCAAAAAGTATTGTCAGACAATGGATAGAGCACTTGATATAATTAACAAGCTTGAGGCCTTGGCAGCCACACTTTACCCTGTAAGTACATTTTTTTTTTTCAAACGAATTTTCCTTGGACACCCTCCATTATATTCAGCTAAAACTTAAATATATTCCTTTACCCCCTAACCCCCCCCCCCCCCAAACCACACAATCCTTATACTCAATGGAAAACGTAAAATATATTCTTTTTACCCTAACCCCCTCCCACACTGTTTTACAATCCCAAATTCTTACCAATAGAAATACCTTTTCGTTAAATTCCACTTTTTATTTTCCTTGGTCACCCTCCAGTATATTCAGCTAAAGTATCTGCTGACTTCTGTCAATTTTTAATGAAAATCCCGTTCTGTTTTGACACAATCTCCAGCACGAGGCCTATTATTAGCTGACACCCTTTCCGGTTTACAAACGCGGTCAACGGAACTATTCTTCCGTCAAAATTAAAACACACTGATGCAATAATTAAGCTAGGCCTACACAGCCTGCATGGAAGTAGAGAAACAAGTTATTTTCGAATTAGGGTCTAACAATATCCCCCCCTCCCCCATTGTCTTACAATCCCAAATTCTCGCAAAAAGAAATACCATTTCGATAAATTCCTTCCCTCTATATTTCCAGCTAAATCCCCCCCCTCTCTAATACAAACATCACTTTGCAATCTTTATACTCGATGGAAAACGTAAAATATATTCTTTTTACCCTCAACCCCCCTCCCAATGTCTTACAAACCCAAATTCTCGCAAAAGAAATAATTTTTCGTTAAATTCCTTCTATATTTCCAGCTAAAGTGTCTGCCGACTTCTGTCAATTCATAGACATTAAGCCACTATGTTTTGACATAAGCTCTCCGCACAAGCATGTAAATAGATCTGTTTCATCCCCTTTTCCTGTTCTATCATTAGCGAGGGTTAGGCCGCCAAGTCTAGGCTTTTCAATGCTTTTAACATAACTCTATTGTTTGGCCAAGGAAATTAGCTGTGAATTGTTTGCAAAATTAGGAAATTGGAATTCCATGTAAGAGCGAAACAAGTTATACCCCCAAAAATAATAATTGCTATTTATGACATTGCTGAAAAGGGGGGGGCCTAGTTGCCCTCGAATCTTTTTGGTCACTTAAAAAGCGCACTAGAACTTTTAATTTCCATTCATAAAGTTTAAAGAGAGATTATCCCTTTTGCCACAAATTGACATTCTAATTTACACTGAATATTTCTATCGTGCCAAAGATTTTATTGAGGGGGGAAAGCGAGTTAACGGTTCAATCCTGAAATACTCGCACGAGAAATATTTCAACTTTTGAAGTATATTTTGTAAAGGGGACTGGGAAGAGCTGCGGGAGGCGCTGCATGAAGCGCCGCGGACCCGAGAAGCGACGCAGGGATGCACCGCAGGAAAGCGCCGCAGGATGCGCCGCAGAGATGCTCCGCGAAAAAAAAAAAATTCTATGACATATCTTAGATTGTCTTAAGTTGAATTAACCAAATGCTTTTAAGCAATAATAATTTTAACAGTAGGGAGGATTTGATAATAAGCTATTTTTCATTTATAGGTTGGTGCATTGGTCCCATATTCGCCGTCCAGTGAGGAAGGGGAGGAACCACCAACGGAGTTTCAAGACAATGAAACATGGGAAAATATTATTGAAGTACCAGCTAATATTGAAAACTATTTAAATGATTTTTTTAATATAGAACCTAGTACAGTTGAGCGGGTAGACTTGAGCCCGAACATTTTACAAAAATTAAATGATTTTACTGGGAGCCCTCCTCCTCCAACCTCCGATACCCTAACGAGTCCACTTCAAGCAACTGAAGAGGAACATAGCCCGAATATTGTTGAACAGCCGGAGGGAGGAGGTACATCTTTCCCCGATTTTATAATTATCCAACACAATATTAAATAATATAGTTGTTTTCACTGCAACGGTTGGGGATCCTTTTAATACACTTATGGGTGGAATTTTTGTTTTTGATCCTGTAGAGATTGTGCATGTCTATGTAGAAATAATTCGTGCACTTCTGTAGAACCAAAGTCAATGGTGGGGGGGTAGGAATTCAATTAAGGTGTCTATTGTTTTAAAGGTTTTTTATTTGAACGTGGGGAAAAGCGAGGTTTATTATCATTTTATACATTCCGAGATGCGCGTAATTTATCCAAATTTAGAAAATTTTGAGGGAGTTTTTAGTGAGTGGGTAGGACAAATTATAGCGCATCTCGAGAACTATAATGAAAATGGGAGTGGGTCTGTAGTTTTATTTATTGAAAATTTAAGTGTAAATATTTGTAAATTTAAGAAAGATTTTATTTTAAGAGGGGGTGGGGAGAGGTCAGTAGTTTTAAAATATAATCCTGATGTGGTGGGTTGTAAAGGGGTCCAGAGGATTCGTTTTGAAATAGGTCAAAAGTGTTTCCAATATGCTTTCCTCATATCAGCATATGAGCCTCTACCTCGGGACGCTACCAAGAAGAATTTAGATCACTGGGCTGTACATGGGAAGGACGGGTCCGATTTCCCAGTTGTAGATTTTTCATGTTTAGAGGGGAAATATCCAGTAAAGCTAAGATCCATTGATAGGTTTGAAAGGGCTAACGCCCATTTGAATATCGGCATTACACTGGTACAATATGAAACAGAATTTGAATACAGAGCTCGCTCATAAAAGAAGGGGGTGGTATTCCGAATACGAAGCCCGTCAGTTGAATTGGTCAAACACTGGGTTTGGTTGCTTTACACGCCGCCTAGTCAACCGAACACAATTGGTCATTTCAACCCGATCACTGACATTAGTAGAGTTCTGGGGGGTGGTAAGGATCTAGGGGTACGTTTCTACTGCCCAACATGCCTGTCACAATTCCGTAGTGATATAAAACTACGGGGTCACATGAAGCACTGTAGACGGCATGGATATCAGACAGTGGGAATGGTTTCAGGGGATAGGGCCATTCTACGCTTTAAAAATTTTCAAATACCCTCCTCCAATGCAACAAAATATCTTTGGACTGTGAGGCTAAGCTGGTGGAGGTGAATGATCCCCATTATCCAAACCGTATCAAAGAACACCTGGCCATTGCAGTGTCTGATACACATGGGCAAAGAGACACTTCTAACACCATGCGGCTGTTAGAAATAGTTGAGACATTGGATGAGAATGAGTGCATGGTCAAGGCATTAACTAAACTGATTGGCACGGCTAATGGTGCTATTTCTCGTTTGATAAATACACATTATTCTATTGTGATGTATGCAGAGGATTGTATCAATATTAAAAATCAAAACTCAGGTTGGGGGTGGACGGGGGTGTGTGTAGAGGTGGATCAGTGGACTAAAGGTAAACGTGGGTGGAGGAGAAAAGGCAGAGACCATTATAATTTGTGGCAGGAACTAGCCTCTGGGGGTAGTAATTGTAGGGGGGTAGCATATCAATCGTGTAACTTAAACGTTAGCCAACAGTTTTTTATCCCAGTTTTTATTCACAACTCTAATTATGACTTAAAATTTATTTTACCGGCACTGGCACGTATGCACAGGGAGGGAGGGGGAGTAGATAGTCCATGGGTAAATAATTCATTTACCTACAACATTATTCCCAAATCAGCCGAGAAGTTATTACTTCTCGAACTGAAATGTCAGGTTGTGGATAATTAGCGTACGTGCTTTAATAAAATCATTTTTTTATATTATTTTAGTTTTTTCCTAAAATCATTAATTAAAATAATTCAAGTGCAGAAAAGCGACAATTTTTATAGCTTTCTCTTGCTTAAACAGCACTTTCCAGACAGTGAAATGTATGACTTATTGACCAACAAAGGTGTCTATGCATACGATTATTACTGTTCTGGCGCACGCTTAAGCGAGGAGAAACTACCTCCAATTGAAGCTTTTCACAATTCACTGACCAACAGTGAATGCACAGTCGAGGAGTATGAGTTTGCCAAGAAGGTGTGGGCTAAGGGGGATTGTAAAAATGGGTGGGATCATTTTAGACTGTACTTGGCCAGTGACGTTCTTACTCTGTTGGATATAGTTTGTAAGAATACAGACCAAATCAATTCAGAGTTTGGGATAGATATAGGTTATTATTTTTCAACACCCCATTTACTGATGGATTTAATTTTAAAAATTAGCAGGGAGGAAATAGGCCTAATCACAGATGTAGATCAACACCTTTTTGTAGAGCGTTCAATGAGGGGAGGGTATGTTTTTCACGGGGACCGCGTCTTATCAACTGATCCGAGCGGACAAAGCACCGGTGTAAAGTCAAATGCAGTGTTCTTGGACATGAACTCGTTATACCCCTCGGCAATGTCCCACTACTCTTTGCCGTGTGGGAACTATCAAAGGATTGAAAATCTTTGTGAGCTTCCCGACATTAAAACCGTCGAGGACAACGGGCCACAAGGATGGTTCTTTGAAATTGACGGTCACATTCCACTGGCCCTTCACGACTCAGTCAAAGATTTTGTTTTTCCCTGTATCAATCGACCAGTGACCAGGGAGTCACTGAGCCCCTACAATCGATCATTGGTTGAGGATATGGGGATGCATTAGACTCCCTCTAAACAGAAACTGATTGCTGATTTGGACCCTAAAGAGAATATCGTTGTTCACCATGTGCTTTTGCACTGGATGGTGAACAATGGCTTGAAAATCACCAAAATACATAGGGTCCTGCAGTTCAATCGGAAACCTTATTTGAAAACGTTTATCGATACTTTTGTCGATAAACGTTTTAGGGCAAATTCCAAGGTAGAGAAGGAATTGTACAAGCTCATTCTAAATTCAGCGTTTGACAAAATGTGTGAAAGCGTACGCAACAGATCTCGCTGCGACGTCGTGACTGACCCTCTAGAGTGTGCACAAATTATTGCCGATCCCAATTTTAAATCATTCACGAGCATAGAGGCCGGCATGGTTCTTCTACACAGGAAAAAGCGAAATCTAGTACTGAACAAGAATATAGCAGGCGGTAGTTCAGTACTAGAAATTTCAAAAAAGCTCATGTTGTCGTTCTTTTACAATGTGTGCAAGGTGCAATGGCCACGGGAGGGGGAGGTTCAAGTTTACTATGGGGATACAGATTCTCTGCTGGTAAAGGTAAATGGGACTGAAGATTTATTGGGTGATTTGCAAAATGGGGTGCACATCAGCTCGCGGATGGATTTTACCAACTGGAATACATCCCTCTAACCTAAATTGGTGAAATTTCAAGCCCAAAACAAATTATTAAAATTAAAATCAAAGACAGGGATTGATTTGATATCGCGGGGAGTGTTCCCGGATCCAAAAGTAGATTGTGCTGAGACAAAGAGTGAGGGTGAAAAGAATACATGTAAAGGGTTGCATATGCATTTTGTAAGGAACAATTTCAATATGAGCGTGTACATAGACTGTGTAGAAAGTAGCCTAGTGCCAAGAGCACAAGTGCTTGCAATTTGCTCTCTACAGTATAGAAATTATACTGTGAGAGTAGAAAAAATACAATGTCGTTTATATCTGACAAGTTCTATGTGCTCGAGAATGATGTGAGTGTCCTGCCTCATGGCCACTATCGTACTTCAGACCGAGTTAAATGCGTCGACTATCGTAATCAATTTGGTCTTGATAAACTAACTTAACCCAAGCACTAACCACCACCACTCAACCTTTCATAAATTAACCTAACCAACTAATCTAACCACCACCACTCAACCTTTCATAAATTAACCTAACCAACTAATCTAACCCAAGCACTAACCACCACCACTAACCCATCCACTAACCCGTAGCAGTGACGACACCTATTGTTTTTCCATCGCGGCTCCCGGGGGTGGGGGACCCTTCCCGCGGCCGGCTCCCGGGGGTGGGGGGACCCTTCCCGTGGTCGGCCCCCGGGGGGGGTCCCACCTTTAAATTCACTGTAATGTTCAACTGTGCTAGTTCCAAGTGTATTTTGTTGTTGTATAGAAAAGTTTTGTATAGAAAGGTGTTGTAGATGGACAAAAGTGTTGTACAGAAGTGTTGTACAAAAAGTGTTATCATTGTTCATGTTGAACAAATAGAGTTTTCATGTTGACCAAGTGTCACGTTGAACAAGTGTTATCATATTGCTGTAATAAATGTTGCAATGAAATTTTGTTTTTGTTGTTCTTGAATAGATAGATCTATGGGAAAATTACTACTTATTCATTGGACACATATGATTTACAGTTAGTCATAGTCCGACTGTTGTCAATTGCATGTATTAGTTTAAAACGCCTTTCGGATCATTTCTGTGAGGGCCGTCAATGTCAGAGAAAACAACGCTTTTAGCTAGATTAATTCAAAATTGCAATTAAATGATTTTGGAAAAACAGAAAAAAATCTACTATTGCTATAGTATTTGGCAAGAGTCCTATGATAAAATAAAAGCTATTGCCACAACCATACCAATACAATTCATAAGAGGACTTGATGTTTTCAATAGTATTCAACCGAACTCGTGGCTGATTATTGATGATTTGGCCGAATCCATTGAACAGTTCTTACAGCAATTTCTACAACTGCTTACTCTTCGATCTCACCATGAACACATTTCCATAACCCTAGTTCTACACAACGTGTCTCATCAAAGCAAAAATATGCAGGCCCTTGCATTGAATTGCACCATCTATATCATCTATAGAGTCGTTCGTGATTTTAGCTCACTAATCACTCTCAATAAACAGATAAACCCCAGCACCCCAGAATTTCTGTTGTCGGTGTACACTCAAGCGACTATCAAGCCTTATGGTTACATTTTGCTGGATCTTAATCAGAGCACGCCCGAGGATCTACGTGTAGTCACCGACATTTTCGACAATGAAATTACAGTATATCTTCCGGTGAACAGTAGAAAAGGCTATTAGTTGCTATCATGACACTGAAGAAACTACACGAACAACGGCATTTATTTTCCGGTTTAAACACTTCAAAACCATTGCATAGGAATGTTATACTTAAATATGGTGTCAACAATGTTTTCATTAATCGAGTATCTGAACTTTTCTCAAATTTAACAGAGGGCAATTTTCAACTGCTAGAAGGTTTTAGACAGAAAACAGAGCAACATCATTCCACTGTACGCGCCTTGGATTGTAAAAACAAGGGAAAAAAATTTAAAAGAAAACGGCTCCTTCAGGCAGGTGGTAGCTTTTTCACACTTTTAATGTCAATAATTGCATGACTTGTAAACAATTTTCTCTAGAGAATGGCAAAACCCTATAAATTGACACCATTTCAACTTGTCCTTTCACCATTGGAACATTTTGAAAACAATCTAAACAAATTCATTAATGACGAGAATATTGCCGATGACAAAAAACTGCTTTTACTTCAAGATGCTTTGCGACGTGTGGACAAACATAGACCATATCGTGAGAGACCCGCCGCCGATCCCTCTAAACATGAAACATCTCAAGATTCTTCAAAATCAAAGGAGAAGGAATTGAAATCGATTGTATTGAAAATTGGAAATCTATTGCCACTGACCTATCGAGAACATAGTAAAAGAGTATTATCTTATCTCGTGTTGGAAACTGACGATCAAGTTCAAGTCGACAGCACAGGGAAACAAGTTTGAATTCAGGGAAAAAGTTGCAATCTAGTTTATTTAATTTTTGATATGGTGACGAATCGTAAAAGACTTATATCATTTTAAAATAATTCATACATCTTTATAAGTATATCAAACTTTCCAAAAAGTATTATTGGCAATAAGCAAATTAGAAGGAAACTAAGAGAATATAGTCCACCAACAACACCATTTAAAAAAGAAGAAGATTCAATATTTGAAGATACTAGCACTACTGATTTTACAACACCTGTGGCTGCTAGTCAAAAGCGAAGACGAATTGATTCACCCACCAGAGTGCAAAAGGGGAGTGGACATTACACTACGTGTTTACGTTCAAAATGGATGAAGTTTTGAAAGGTATCTATGAAAATGTTGGCGAAGCGGGAAGTCTAAGTTCTCCCAAAACGCTTTCTAGAGCTGTGTCCGGCACCACATTGAAAAATGCAAAAGAGTATCTAAAGAATGAATCGAGTTACACACTGCATCGAAATCACAGGCTTCGCAGTAAACAATATCGACAAACTAAAGCCTTTTTCCCTCTGCATATAATGCAAACGGATCTTTTAACTTTAGACGCAGTTCAATGACGTCACAATGCAACATACAAGTACATTCTAGTGGCAATCAGTATCTTTAGTCGTTATGCCTATTTCATTCCGCTGCGATCAAAGAGAGGTGTTGAAGTTGCTCTGGCCATTGAAAGTATTCTTGAACAGGATTCCTATAGAAAAATTCAATCAGATCGTGGTAGTGAATTTGTTAATCCTCATGTGCAAAAGGTTCTTTTGAAATATAATACAACACTATATCATAGTCAAAGTCCGATAAAGGCTGCATTGGCCGAACGATTAATAAGAACGATTCGTCTATTAATTTCAAGATATTGCACATTGAAAAATACACCGGCTTTTATTCATGATTTAGATAAAATCATGCAGATATACAACCATCGACCACATCGATCTCTATCCAACTCTAGCCCTCGGGATGTTCACTACAGTGAGAATACATTTGATGCTTTTCTAAAGCAATACTCAAATGACAATGAGAAGAAAAAGAAGAAGAAATTAAATTTTGGTGATACTGTTCGAATTAATAGAACCAGCAATATTTTTGAAAAGGGGAATTATTTATGAAGCACCGAACTTTTTAAAGTGTCCAAAATTCTAGATACCGTACCCATAACTTATCGACCGCGAGACACCAAAGATGATGAAATTCTTGGTTGTTTTTACGAATATGAACTGCAAAAAGTTCAAAACACTAGTGAAACTTATCGCATTAAAAAGATAATAAAGAGTCGTCCTCGAAGAGGTAAGAAACAGTTGCTTGTTGGCTGGCTGGGATACAAGTCGAATTTTGAATTTTGGGTCAGTTCTGCAGATATTAACAATACCCAATGATTTCTATGTGACTTTCATGTCCAATTTTTTTGATCCTCTCTGCAATGACTTGAATAAAACAAGTGATTTTTGGACAAAACTCTCCCCCACCATCAAATTTGACGGAAAGTATGAAGTGGCTCTTGTCGACTGTATTCTCAAAAATACTTATGACATCCCTGAGAAAGGATCGTAAATATGAAATAAAAATTAGACCCTATGATTGGCCACCTCCACCGGGTGATCAAGAACAAATTCAAAAAATCAATTGGATGGATTATCCATACATTGAATGACCCTACGAGGACCTCACCTTTGTGAATGATTTATGTCTTACTATCAATAAAAGAATTTCCGCTCGTAAAAAAGGAGCTTTGTATTTCAACTATTCAAAGGAGGAGTGTAGGATATACATTAGCTAACCTATTGCCAATGAAAAGGTTATTCTCAATGATAATCTAAAGGATATTCTTGGATTTAAGCTCAATATAATCAATGGTAAAAGTGCCGGAAACACTAGTTTCATTTTTGCTGACTATCCGCCTGTCTTCTCCACAGACACTTGTATATTTCTCTACGCCTCATTTGTGGAAACATCTCGTGTTGGTAATTCAAATGTCCCCCTTCTAAGAGTTCTTGAATGAAAAACAAATCAAGAACATATTCATCACTACAATATAAAGTATCTTCAGTATATTCCCGTAAACACTTCCTATTTAGAACTCTGTCAGTTAACACTAAGAACCGAATTGGGGGATCCCATAGCAATTTCAAAGGATTTGGCTGTGATTACATGTCATTTTCAACCAATCGTTCAACAGTAAGATGTCTAATAGAAAAGCGGTATTTACTTGTCCTGATATTGACTTTTATGTTAATACTCTTGGCCCAAGACAACAGGGCAATGGAATGGACTACTACAAGGGTCGCTCGTCAATGTCTGGCTATGGTTTTGGAAGCTTGTTTTCTAAGCTGTTTCGCTCATCGCCACCTCTGGCTAGAAAATATATTGTACCGGCTGCAACGGATTTTGCATCCTCTACACTATACGATTGGGGCTCTTGCAAGGATTTTAAAATAAGTACTATGGGAAATCTTGGGTCGAGTGCGTGAACCCTTGGCGAGAGAATAAAACAAAATGGAAAAGGCTTAAAAAGGTTGAGAAACAATGCATCACTCATCAGTCTCTACTCAGGTCGGAAACGAAAGACATCCCTTTTGTCAAAGAAAAGAAGGGAAAAGCCGACACGTAGTGTAACCAGAAGGCCCAGGAAGAGAATTGTTAGATCGAAACTAGATTTCTTCTCTTAAGGTGTCCTACCTACCACATAAGGATTCTCAGCCCTCAATCACCGCCTCATTGAATCTATTCAACGCCGAAAATGTTGATGTGAGTGTCAAGCATGGATACTATGAACAATTTTATCCACTACAACCCCTCTCTGATAATATCCACTTTCAAATTTATTCCAATGAAGACTACTTCATAGATTTGTCATCCACATTTATAGATTTACAAATGAAAGTCCGGAAATCCGATAGTACAATGCCAGTTCGGGGCGATGGAATATCCTATGAAAATTGTATATTACATAATTTATTTCGTCAAATTAGTGTCTACATCAATGGTACGCTGGTGAGCAATAGCAACAATCTCTCAAATTATGCAAGCTATATGCAATTCATGCTGATGACACCCAACTCATACAAGGAATTGAGAGGCGCCTTCAATGGATATGAATATATTACTAATACTGATAGTAGAGATGCGCTTAAAAATGCTACAACTAGTGAATTACATCTAGTTGGAAAAATATATCATGAAATATTTAATATATCCCAATGGCTTCCGCCCAATATTAAAGTAAATAGAAAGCTGACGCGCGCACCCTCAAATTGCATATTGGGAAAAGAACTTGCTGGCAATCCTGATGTAAGTCTCTCCCTCACCTCAGCAATACTTCATGTACGCAAACAACAGGTTATGAGTTCTGTCGCTTTGGCCGTAGAAAAACTAAGAGCCAATGGAAATAATGCTAAACTACTTGTTCCTCATACAATCACCAATCAACGTCATATAGCAGTGGGCTCCTGCACCTACACGGACTCATCCTTTAACAATGGTGAAGTTCAATGGAAAATGGCCTTGGCATTTGTAAAAAGCGCCAGTGCAATAGGATCATTGACTGAATGTCCAAATAAATCCTAGATGTGTGGACTTTCATCTCTTGTGTGCAAAGTGAATGGTACCCCACTATACAATCTATCTTTTGATAAATCTTATAGAACATTGTACGAGTTGACCGTGCAAACCCTAGATCATGGTTCGCAGCTATTTGAAAATGGTATAACCGAAAATATGTTTGCTAAAACACATGGAATCATTGTATTGGATTTGTCTGGCACACGGGATATGAGTATAGTACGTACGGGGACTGTGCGTTTAGAGTGTACATTTGCCAACCCATTGGCTGAGAGTATTGCCCTAATCTCACTAAATCAATATGAAACCTATTGGGAAATCACTCCCAAAGGCAGTGTTCTACTAGACTTGGCGCCATGAACACCAGTCAAATAATCAGTGTATTTAATATGGACCCCTACATGTCCCAGTACAAATCCTATTGCCTACCCTCGGACTTTCTTGGAAAAATTCAAAGTGTCAACAATACCTTGATTATTGTTAATAGCAGTCCATCGACTGTGCTGACGGGTCATTGGCTGTGCATCTATCAAACAATCAAGACGATTGAATTTTTTGATCCTCTTGGCCTACCCTATACATTCTACACGCCTCACATCAGCAACTATATTGAGAGCAGTTGGAAAACTATTATTCAAAATCGAAAGAGGGTGCAGGATCTAACGACTAAAAGCTGTGGCTTCCATGCGCTACTATATTTTGTGTTCCGATGTCGTGGCTATACTTACAAGCAGTTTCTCCATATTTATGGTGACAATCCACGTCTGAACGACTTTCTAGTGGAAAATATACTTACAAGTGTATTTAGTATTGATTTCAGTGCCCTAAGAATAAAGTGCTTAAAACATGTTTGTGAATTTGTTTATTAATAAAATGTATATATACAACAATGTCTTTAAATCTTCACTTTTAGATTTCTTCATCGGTGTATAGGTAACTGTCGTGAACCACTAATACTGTTAAATCATTTGGATTCACTGTACATTGATCTTGATTGATTGCAAAGTCGGAGTCGCATATTCTGCAGTATAATGTAACTTCGCTCTTGTCATATCTCTTTGTATAGTCAATGATACTATTTGCATTCATATTATGAAATTCACGAGTTTCAATCTGTCTATTTGAAGCAATATCACATACTGTGTTTTCAAGTGGTGAATCACACTCGGTAACTACCAAATAAAAATACTTGGTTTATAGTCATAGTAGGCAGTGTCGTCACAGCGATGACGTAGAAACCAGATTGTCTTGTTACCCCAACAGTTGAATCGTAGACCAGATTCCTCTTCTCAGAATAATTTAAATCCACGAAGATACCAATCTCGTAGAAATAAACTGAAATCACGTTTAGGATTCTTTCCAATCATAGCGGGGTAAGTATTCTCCCACTGATCACATTTATCATTGTGACAATTGGAGCAGAGGTGCCCGCTAGGGTGAGAGTCACACACCTCCTCAAGACATGAATTACATCCTTTAATTTGTACTGCATAGCCTCTATGTAATTTGCAAGGATGACATAATTTACACTTTTCACTATAGTCATCAATACAATATACAATTCTCACATTGAGTCCAACTGCCAAGAGTGTACATGCACAATGGGCATATATAGAAAATTTTTTTGGTTTCCGATGTCAACTCTCTCACAGCTAAAGCGAAACTGATCCTCTTCGCTCGATAAATTCAAAGTATAGGAAAGGGGAGAGGAGTAACTCTGTGACGTTGCCTCTTTCGAAGGAGGAGCCATCTACATTGGCAATGAAAGTATATCCACAATATGATTCTGCCTTGTTCTAATTAATATATCAATAAATTGACTATAAGCGTTCGAATCACATTTTCAAGGTTTCATACATTAGTCGAATGGGGATTATTCCAAATGGCAAGAAAATCATCATCCAAAATCAAATGTTTTTCCATAAACAGTGGATTTGAACTAATTCTCTCTTTCTCGAATTTATTCATTTTTCAATCCTTTCACTCTGACTTCCAACTCTAGGCTTAGCAGAAAAGAAATTTGGTTCGGACACAATAACAACATCGACCTCGATATTCGCTGTGAGCTCGCCCAAAACAACAACAACAATATTGACCCCATTAACCACGTGTTCTCCCTTATGACTCTATCGCGTGCCCAAAACAACAACAACAACATTGACCCCATTAACCACGTGTTCTCTCTAATGACTCTATCGCGTGCCCAAAACAACAACAATAACATTGACACCATTAACCACGTGTTCTCCCTTATGACTCTATAGTCCATGAAAGTGATCAAGTTCCTGTTTTTCCATTCTCACTGACAAAATCCATAAAAACATCAAATAAATTGACCAACACACATAACCATCCATAAAAACATCAAATAAATCGACTAACACACATAACCATCCATGAAAACAGACATAAATGTGACAAAGTTCCTGTTTTTTCATTCTCACTGACAAAAACCATAAAACATCAAATAAATCGACCAACACACATAACCATCCATAAACTATGTAAAAAAAGTTGTAGGTGGCAGCAGGGGTGTCGTCCTGTGCTGGTACCCCCATCTCTACTTACATTCTAATCTATTCAAAGACTTCCTTTTTATACCCACCCAGGAAATACACATTTCTCTTAAATCTTTCCTTATGACAGCCTTCGACCCTATTCGTGCGACGACTTGCTTTTCGTTTCTAGATTGTTGGCCGACAAGGACGATCTTTAGCGATCTGCCATCTTTCATCTGTAAAACTTGGAATGATGATAAACTGTTGATTAAGGTTACAAGTGCTAATTTACTTAGATCTTCTGTAATCCTATGTACTCAATCTATATAATGTATAAATCTATAATCTATATAAATTGGTAAACATCAAACACTCCGTGGTAACGATGTGTAAGTAAGGAGCGACTCGGCTCAATAGTAAGCGAAGCTCT
>NC_142801.1:65423122-65457087 GCF_049724085.1 Artemia sp. Qi Xiang Cuo
TTAGTTGCCTTCCAATCAATTTTGACTATAAAAAAGGGCACTAGCCATTTCGATTTCCAATCAAATGAGTCGCTTTTGAAGTTTCTAAGATAATGTTATCTATACAAATCTTATATGCCCTAGGGAATAACTTACAACCTTTGCCCTGGAGGCTCTGGGGGTTTGTCATCCTCAAATACATAATTTCCAGCGGGATCATTGCTTTTCCTGAGGCGAAAAAAATTTCAATGATTTAAAGAACATGAAAATTGGAACTTGGAATGTTACGATATTAAAAAATGACTATCGTATCGACATTTTGACTGACGAATTCAGACGATTCGAACTAGATCTATTAGGAGTTTCAGAAACTCATATCCCAGGGGTAGGAAGCATGAAATTAGGTGATATAGAATTTGTTTACTCAGGCAGGAAGGATGGGTTACATAGACAGGGATTAGGGCTCATGATGAATAAGGAAGCGGCTAAGTCTTGTTAAGGCTGGGAAGGTATTAATAATAGAATACTAATTGCTCATTTTATGACTAGAAAGTTCAAGGTATCAGTTATAGTAGTATACGCCCCTGTAGAACCGACTGATGGAGATACTAGTGACTCAGATGAATTCTACTTACAGTTACAGGAGCAAATAGACAAGGTCCCAGGTAGAAATATGATGCTATTGCTGGGAGATTTTAACGCCCAGGTTGGTAGAAATAAGGATAGATGGTATCCCAGCTTAGGTAAATTTGGTGTAGGAAAAGAAAACAGTAATGGATACAAACTTTTGCAATTTTGTAGGTATAACAATCTAGTTATAACCAATACGGTGTTTGGTCATAAAATGGCTCATAAGCTAACATGGTATTCACGTGATGGTAAGACAGCAAACCTTATTGATTATGTTATAGTAAACCGAAGACTGGCTGGATCAATACAAGATACTAGGGTATATAGGAGTGCTGTTATTGATGTTAAAAGTAAAGATCACCATCTAGTAGTGTCAAGGGTTAATTTAAAGCTGAAATATCGGAAGGGTAATTACCTCCCGGGAAGTTATGATGTTAGTTGACTCCAGGATGAGAATTTGAGAAAAACTTTCCAGGAACTGTTGGAAACTAAACTTGAGAGTTTAAAATTTGATAATGTGTAAGATGGTTGGAATAATTTTAGAAAAATAATTTGTGAAGTTGCTGAAGGTGTATAAGGGAATAAAGCGATAACTGCATCTAATAATATTAGTGAAAAAGCTTTAAGTTTAATAGAAAGTAGACATGACTTCTACAAGAATTATCTGAGTGATAGATCACATGAAAACAAAAGAAATGTAAAGAAATTGGAGAAAGCAGTGAAATATGAACTAAGGAGGTGTGAAGTGGAGGCCATGGATAAAATTGCCGAGGATTTAGAAGATGCAGCTAGACGGCATAATAGTAAAATATTGTACTGGCACGTTAACAAATTGAGAGGTAGTAGTCAATCCGGACTTGTCCTTGTTAAAGATAGGAATGGGGTGGCAATTAGCGATAAGACAAAAGCTAAAGCGAGATGGGCCGAACATTTTGAGAATTTGCTTAACCAAGATAGAGTTGCTGGAAAAAATATAGAGGAAAATGAAAAAGTTTGTGATACCTTGGATGTGAAGGAAGATTTGTGTTGTGAGGAGGAATTAGAAACAGTACTAAAAGGATTAAAGAATAATAAGGCTCCAGGTGCTGATAGGGTTGTAAATGAGTTTTTTAAATATGGTGGCTCTTAGGTTAGAAATAAGTTATTGGAGATTATGAAGATGATTTTTGAAAAAGGGGAAGTACCTAACGATTTTAGGAAAACCTTAATTAAGCCACTTTATAAGAAAGGTGATAAAAGTGAGTGTGGTAATTATCGAGACATTAGTCTGATCTCTGTAGGTAGCAAATTGCTTAGTAGTATGATACTTTTTAGACTGAGAGATGCCGTAGACAAAGTTTTAAGAGAAGAGCATTGCGGTTTTAGAAAAGGTAGAGGATGTGTTGACCAAATTTTCACTCTTAGGTTAATAATTGAGAAGTACCTAAGTTTTCAAACACCTTTGGTCCTCAGTTTTATAGATTATGAGCAAGCGTTCGATTCTGTTGATAGAGGAGCTTTAGTAAAGGTTTTATCCTTGTATGGTATACCAGACAAATACATTAAAGTGATTAATGCTATGTACGAGAATAACACTGCTGCGGTTAAGGTAGGAAATGAGGTTAGCAGCTGGTTTTGTATTAAATCAGGAGTTAAGCAGGGTTGTGTTCTATCCCCCTTTATATGGATTATTTTGATGGACTTTGTTTTAAGGAGCACAGGAAAGGCAATGGGAGACCACGGAATCAAATGGGGAGGAAAAAGTCTCCTGGACTTGGATTATGCTGATGATTTAAGCATCCTAGATGAAAGTGTGAGCAAAATGAATGAAGTTTTAGAGGTTTTGCGAGTTCAGGGTGCTAGTATTGGTTTGAAAATTAATGTTAGGAAGACCAAGTCACTAAGGCTAGGAATAAGTGAAGATGAAAAGGTGACGTTGGGTAATGAAAAGATTGATCAGGTGGGCAGTTTCACTTACCTTGGTAGTATTATTAGTAAAGATGGTGGGAGCAGTGAAGATGTTAAAAATAGAATAGCCAAGGCTCAGGGTGTTTTTTTTCACAGTTAAAAAAAAGTCTGGAAGAATAGGAAGATAAGTCTGCAAACCAAGATTAGAATATTAGAAGCTACAGTGATGACAGTGGTCAAATATGGCTCTGAAGCATGGACGCTCCGAAAAGCGGATGAAGATTTGCTAGGTGTTTTCGAGAGAAATTGCTTAAGGATTGTTCTGGGTACCCGGTTGACTGACCGTATTTCAAACAATAGGCTATACGAAAAATATGGTTCAATACCGCTTTTTAGGTCTATAATGAAAGAAAGGTTGAGGTGGTCAGGGCATGTTGTTCGGATGAAGCATGACAGATTGCCGAAGATTGTTCTTTTCGGCCAACCATCTAGGGCTAAACGGAAAGCAGGTCGTCCCCGTCTGGGTTGGGAGGACGTCATAAAGAAAGATTTAAAGGAAATGGGAACTTCGTGGGCGGGTGTAAAAAGGGAGGCTTTGAATAGATTGGGGTGGAGGAGGAGCGTGCGTAGCTGTGTTGGCCTCAGGCGGCTTGGTGCTGCGATGAGTTGTTAGTAGTAGTAGTAGTTAAACTTCGTTGAACAAAATGACTATCTCTAAACTTTGATTGAATGTGTTTAGGGAAATGGTGGGCGTGAGAGGCGGGTTAGTTGCTCTCCATGCCCTTTTGACTTAAAAAGGGAACTAGCCCTTTCAATTTTAAATCAAGCCCTTGTTGAAGCTTTTACGATAAAACTTTCTATAAAAACTTTATATACCCCCGGGCATAACTTACAACCCTTGTGCTGATGGCTCTGAGGGGGTTATTATCCTCAAAGACCTAATTTCCAGAACTTTCAACTACGTTGATCAAAATGGATATCATAAAATTTTTATTGGATGTGTCGGGAAATAGTGGGCGTGAGAGGGGGGTTATTTGCCCTTCAATCGCTTTCGACTTTTAAAAAGGGCACTAGCCCTTTCAATTTCCAATCGAATGACGCCTTTTTGAAGTTTATACAACAGCGCTTTCTGTAAAAACCTTATATGCCCCCAGGCCATAACTGACAACCCTTGCCTAGAGGGCTTCGGGGGGGGGGGGGGGGTTTCATCCTCAAAGACATAATTTACAGAACTTTCAACTGCGTTAAAAAAATGGCTGTCTCAAAATTTTGATTGGATGTTTTAGGGGAAATGGTGGGCGTGAGAGGGGGTTAGTTGTCCTCCAATTATTTTCAACTATTAAAAAGGGCACTAGCCATTTCAATCGAATGAGCCCTTTTTGAAGTTTCTACGACAATGCTTTCTATAAGAACCTTTAATTCCCCCAGAGGATAACTTACAACCCTCGCCCTGAGGGCTGTCGGTGGGGGGTTGTCATCCTTGAAGACCTAATTTTCAAAACTTTCAACTAAGTTGAACAAAATGGCTATCTAAAAATATTGATTGGATATGTTTGGGTAAAACAAAGGCGTGAGAGGGGGGCTAGTTGCCCTCCAATCAATTTCGACTATCAAAAAGGGCACTAGCCCTTTGAATTTCCAATCGGATGAGCCTTTTTTCAAGTTTCTACGACAAAGCTTTCAACAAAAACCTTATATCCTCCCTGGGCATAACTTATAACCCTTGCCCTGAAGACTGTGGGGGGAGTGTCCTGCTCAAAGATATAATTTCCAGAACTCTCAACTGTGTTGAATAAAATGGCTATCTCAAAATTTTGATTGGATGTGTTTGGGAAAGTAGTGGGCGTGGAAGGGGTGTTAGTTGCCTTCCAATCACTTTCGACTATTAAAAAGGGCAATTGCCATTTCAATTTCCAATTGCTATCTCAAATTTTCATCCTCAAAGACATAATTTCCAGAACTTTCAACTGCGTTGAACAAAATAGCTATCTCAAAATTTTGATTGGATTGGTTTGGGGAAAAGGTGGGCGTGAGAGGGGGTTAGTCGCCCTGAAATTAGTTTTGACTATTCAATTTCCAATCGAATAAGCCCTTTTTGAAGTTTCTACGACAAAGCTTTCTATAAAAACCTTGTATGCCCCCAGGGCATAACTTCACAACCCTCCTAAAAACATAATTTCTATCTGGAAATCAACTATGTCGAACAAAATGGCTATCTAAAAATTTTGATTGGATGTATTGGGGGAAATTGTGGGTGTGGAAAGGGTGTTAGTTGCCTTCCAATCACCTTCGACTATTAAAATGGGTACTAGCCATTCCAATTTCCAATCGAATGAGCCTTTTTTTAAGTTTCTACGACAACTCCTCCGATACGAAGTGCCCTGGTCTAAAGGAGAAAAAAATAATACATTGTGCCAACATCGTTCTTTACTTAGGCAGCGCTATTGTGCTGCCTGTGAAAGAGCATTGAATTGCGTCAACTGTGACGAAATGGACACTCCCCTAACTTTGCACGATTGTAGGTCCTGTATTATGAAGCAATGGATAGTTGATTTGGTTCAATTAAATCACTTTATTAAGAGACTTCGATACCTTAAAGGATCATTTTATTTTATGTGTCTGAAACCTTTTCAATTAGTTAGGCCAACCTATTTAGAATCGATAGGGTTGTCTTATCATAACTTTTAGAGCTTTGATAAGAGATCCGAATAATCGATAGAAAACTTAGAGCCGACTCCTACTTTCTCAGAAATCTTAGAAAAACTGTTTACCATCTCTCGTTCTGTGTCGGACATAAAGGTAAAAAATTTTAATGAAACTTTTATCATTAGAAAGTGTGTTTATTTTTATTATTATTATTAAACAGAGCATTTTTTTTTACTTTAGGAGAGGGCAGTCCCGAAAAATATTCTAGAATATCTGCTTTGGAAATCCTAAAAATCCATACAAAGAAAATACCATTTGATCAGTTTAGGAGCTTTGGAAGTTCCTTGGCCCGCTTTGATTGGTAACCATGCTGACCCAGGGCACGTAAAATTTGATTGTCTTTTCAATCATATTTCATAGTCAAAGTATATCATTAGAAAGTGTGTTTATTTTTATTATTATTATTAAACAGTGTATTTTTTTTTACTTTAGGAGAGGGCAGTCCCGAAAAATATTCTAGAATATCTGCTTTGGAAATCCTAAAAATCCATACAAAGGAAATACCATTTGATCAGTTTAGGAGCTTTGGAAGTTCCTTGGCCCGCTTTGATTGGTAACCATGCTGACCCAGGGCACGTAAAATTTGATTGTCTTTTCAATCATATTTCATAGTCAAAGTACAAATTTTAAAAAGTGACTAGCCCCCTGGGAGAACTCGCTAATCAGACTTTGTCTTTGAGACGGTCAGTCGACACTGAGACTCTCAAAATCATTTAAGGCATTTTTTCTATATCTTTTTTTCTTTCTATTTTCTTTTTCCATTTTCTATTTTTTTTCTTTTTCTATTTTCTTTTTCTATTATTTTTTGTCTACATAGATTTTCTGTAACTCAACACAGTTCTCCCAGCGTGTTCCTGTCTCTTTAAACGGGGAAAATAGTACTCGCTTTGTTTTTATATAAAATATTTGTTTACAAAGATGACTGCCTACTCTTCTGACAAAAATTTCTATTCTTTGAGCACAATTTTTTTAGCTGAGGGAAAAGAAAGACGTAACTTGGGGCTAGGTTCGGGAAATCAAGTTAATGACCAAGCAGTTCAAACTGGAAATTGGGGATTTACTGCCTTAGTAATCGTTAAGGCGTGAAATGGCATGGTGTCTTGATGGAACAGGCTTTTCTTTTTCTGTAAATATAGCTGTTTTTCCGTAGTTTCTTCCTTCAGTTTCTCAAGTGGTTTTCGTTCCGGTATCCTCCTTGTAATGGCTTTCTCTGTTTGGAGATAACTATGATGAACTCCAGGACTATCGAAAAAAAAAACATTCTCTAAGAAAAGTATTTTTGTTTTAGGAATAATAATGTATCCAAGTTTCATCTACTGTGATTAGTTGGCGCCAAACTTATATTTATTGTGCCTATACTGCGCCAACTGAGCGTTGGAAATGTTCATTCGAACATTTTTTTGGTCTAACTTCAAATAACCTGGCATCCAACACGCGGTTAGCTTTCTCATGTCTAAAACTTGATTTAATATGTGAAGTAGGAAAGGTTTCAGACGAACCGTTATAAATAAGAGGTATTGTTAAGATTAGAGCGGGAGAGTCTGCCCTGAGATTCTAACCTGCTACTCTGGATTTTAAACTTGGCCGTCTAGGGGAGGGGCGTCAAAGCTGTAACCTTCTCCCTCTATGGAAGACCAAGATAGGTACGTAAAAAGGTGACACTATTAATATTCCCACTGAATTTCTCAAACCTGTGATTTTTTTTCGCTTGATTGGTCGCTCTTTTGGCCCTGTCCAATGGCTTTAAGGTCAACGTTTAAAACGAATAGAGATGTTGTTGATCGACGTAATAAGACAATTTTAATCAGTAGAATTTGATAGTAGATTCTGGGAGTAGAATTTGATTCGACGGTGTCATATTTCGACAGTGTAACCTTTGTGATTTATCTTGCTTGTTTTATGTCTTTAAATTGTTTGATTCTATACAACGTTTATAAAGATAAAAATGCGCAAATGGAGATCAATGAGATCAAATGTTGATTATTCCCTTTATTATGACTGCTAGGTCTTATTTTTCGGTTGAAGTCACATGTATCCGGGTATGAAATTCTCTACCAAAGGATATGAGACAGAAGTTGACGCTCAGATTTTTGTTTGATCGCCGTGACAAGGAAGTCAACACTCTGTTCGCTTAGAATACCATGCTATGTAAAAAAGAATTCTAATTTTTGATTTTTTTTTAAGTGGACACTTGCACAAACTATTTATAAATTGAATTGTTGATAATCAGGGATTCGGTTTTAATAAAAAATATAGGCAAATAACTTAGACTTTAGCGGTCTGGGAAATTGTAAATTTTTATTTATTCTTTGTTTTAGATATCATGGTTGCTGCTCTGGTTTGCCATGATAATATTTGGAGAGAACGCGAAGTGCAAAATATGATAGTCGAATCTAATTCATGTCTAGAATCAGGAAATGGCTATGTTTGTCAACTTCGAAGAGGAAGTAATTCCTCTGCTTTGCCTCAGCTCAGAAACTATAAATATATTGGATCAAAAATAACAGCTTCAATGAAATATTCTTCTAAAACGAGATGCCAAAATTTGCTTGATTTGAATCCAACTGTCATCTTATATAGACTACCAAGCAAGGCTATAGAAGAAGCAGTTGCTGCCATCTGGAAATGCTCACTGTGTGGAAAAACAGAAAATTCGTTTTTTCTTCTGGATCTTCACAAGAGGACTAGGTGCGAGAAATTGATACCATTTGAATGTGAAAGATGTCCTGCTGTGCTTAGTAATTATTTGGTTTTTGTTGTACATTTTATTGAGCACCAGTTGGGAGAGAAACGAAAGTGTCCGATATGTTTATGTGACGGAATTGGTGACATAAAACAACACTTACTCTCAGCTGGCCATGTTTCGTTTCATGTGCCTCAATCTGAATCAAGAAAGAGTATTTTCGGAGAAGAAGAAGATTTGAAAATCCACAAAAAAATATATACTGATGAAAAACCTTACGAGTGTCAGTTATGCACTAAGAAGTTTGTGCGTAAGTCAGACCTGAATACTCACCAACGTGTTCACGATGGGAAAAAACCATACAAGTGTAACATATGCAATAAAGTTTACTCTCAGGCTTCAACTTTGCACAGTCACTCTAAATTGCATAAAAATGAAAAACCTTACCAATGTGAGATATGTAGCAAGAACTTTGCTCTTGAATCCTATTTGAAAAAACATAAAATATGTCATAGCAACGAGAAATCATACCAATGCCAAATATGCCACAAACAATTTTTTCGGAAGTGTGAACTCATCTGTCACGCACGTATTCATAATGGGGATAAGCCATATGAATGCAAAGTATGCAATAAATCTTTCCATCAAAGAGCAAATTTTTACACACATTTGAAAGTTCATAGTAAAGAGAAACTTTATACATGTCCAATTTGCGCTAAAAAGTTCATTGACAAGTCAAGCTTGAACAAGCACCAACGTGTTCACGATGGGAAAAGATCATTCGAGTGTAAAATATGTAACGCAGTATATCCTCACTATTCTGGTTTAAATAAACACTTAAAACTGCATGATAATGAAGAAGATTACAAACCTGAGATTCGTAGCGAAAACTCAGTTTGTGAGTCGTATTTGAGGAAAGATGAAATAATTCATATTAACGAGAAAGCATACGGATGTCAAATATGCGGCTGGAAATTTTTAAGAAAGCAATCACTGAACAATCACTTACGTGTTCACAATGGAGAAAAACCTTACAAATGCAAAATATGCTTCAAAGGTTTCGCACGAAGGTCATATTTGAATATACACTTAAGAGTCCATAGCAAAGAGAAGCCTTACGTATGCTTAATTTGCAGCAAACAGTTTATTAGAAAGTCAAATTTGAATGATCATCAAGGAAGAGTCCACAATGGTGAAAAACCGTTTGACTGTCAAATATGCAAAAAGAAATTTTTTAATACTTCAGGTTTAAATAGACACCAACGAACAGTCCACAATGGTGAAAAAAGCATTTGACTGCCAAATATGCAAACAGAAATTTTTTGAAGCTTCAGATTTGAAGAGACACCAAAGAATTCACTCCGGTGAACTGTAATTTCAATGTTATTTATGAAAGGGAGCTTCAATCGAAAGAATGTGTTAGGAAACCATATAAAGAGGGTGAAAAAATATCTGGAACAGCTTATAAAATAAAGCCTTTTGCGTGTAATTTCCGTTGCAGCGGTTACCAGGAAAAACTGATAATGAAAAAAAGGTTTGAAGTTTAAACCTACATGAGTTTTTCCTTAAAAAATTCTCTTGGACGTTTTATTATTTAGTTGTGTTAGCTAAGGGGCATTTCGTTTTTAGATATTTTTATGTTTATTAGATATGTTTAGATAATTTTGAACATGTGACGAATCTGTTTCTGACCTTCAAATATAAAAGTAGATTTTGAAACTTTTCATGATTTTGCAGCTAAAAATTTTAAAAAAGCGCCTTTTTCATATTTGTAATTAAATTGGTTTTCCAAAATCTTAAGTAATTTGTCCGGTTCAAGATGTCCAGTTTTACTTTTGGAGCACTTGATTGAATCAGACTGAGCTTATCTATGTCCTTTTAAACTAAGATTTTTATTGAATTTCGCTTTAACCTGTGAGTGGTTGGTTGAAAAAAAAAAACATGTTGTTGGTTGGGTGATGTCTCAATAAATCCCAAAACACAAGTGGCTTAGCAAAGAAGCAAAAAATAGGGAATATTTTTTAGTTAGCCTTATTTTACGCATGCATTAAAAAGAATAGAAAAAATACTTGGAAATAACATCTAGGCATATAAAAGAAACACAAGACTGGCATCTTTTAAAAATATAGATTTGTTAAACTGTGTGCATGTTTTCTTTGACTTCCTGTCTTGTTGTCTAGGACTGATATGCCATGGCTTCCCTTTGATCTGGACCCAGAATCTATATTGCATGAGGCACTTTTGCATGACGTTTTATCAAACTATCAAATCAATTTGTATAGTTCACGAGATAGATACAAAAGAGCAGCACAAATCTTAAAATGGGATTCTACAAGAACCCCTGCGAGATCAATGAACATTTTCTCCTTGGGATGTTATTCTCTTGGTTACAACAAGGCTCTAGCATTTACTCCTTCTATGTTTAGCATTGCTTGCCAAACTGCCATCTGTTAACCTTGTCCTTCAACTGGTGCTGGAGTTTGAGCGTTTTTGATCAAACGAGTCAATAATACTTTAGTAAGATTGTAAAATTTAACTATTTCTGGCTTTATGTTATTTGTTCAACGGATGTAGAAAATGTGTTGATGATGATAATACAACTACTCGATTTTCTCAGTACATATGACACCAAAGTGATTTGGTCTCGGAAACCGAACACAAAAGATCTGATTTCTCCTTTATTGTTTGACAGAAGAGAGGTGAAAACCCCCTCTTCTTCCTCTTCAGCGTCTCAAAACAGGTTGAATGGTTTCACCTTTTCCGTGAGATAAAAAGACGAGTAAGAGCTGTCTCCTTAGCATTCTAATCTTTGACAGCTGGAAAAATGTCACTCCCTTTACCATCAGAAGCTAAAAGGAATTTACAATCCTCGTTCCCAGGCTTGAACATTTGCTAGGTACAGTAGGCCAACAAAAATACGCATTTTAGTTATGTCGGCTCGATCGAGAACGGTATTCTTATTGAAAAGATGAAAATCACGACGTTTTAGACAGTCAGTAATTATAGGATTTGTGTGACATACACGCTTCTGATTCTTCTGAGGGGTTATGATGAGGACCTTGGCCTTCTAAATGGTATCTGATTTTTTTCCTCGAGCATGACATTTAAAGCTAAGAATAGGTCACTATTTGATGCTTCAACTCTCGATTTTGGAATTCTGCATTTGCCCAAACAAATATAAAATAATCGAGAATTTTTAGAATTTCTATCATGTAATGTGTTACCATAGTATGCACGAGCAAATGTAAATGAATAAACCAAGCTTTTCGAAACATTTTAAGCTTCACCGAGGACCTTCGTGTCACATTGGACACAATTTTTTTCTTGAAAGGTTCAAACAACCATTACAAACCCAAAACAAGCTAAATACTTCCAAGTATTAATGAGTGTCAAAATGTAAAAAAAAATCGTAGGTAATTTAGAAGATCACACTGCCTTTCCATAGGATTTATCCCTATTATAACTGTAATTTATTGTAAAAAAAAGTCGCTCTTTTGGTCGGCTGGAGTCTATCAGACAAAACCTCTTGTAGCTTCTAAACAATATTAAATAAAAAAAAACAAGTTTTTTAAACTGAAAGTAAGGAGCGAAATTAAAACTTAAAACGTACAGAAATTATTCCGTATATGAAAAGGGCTGACCCCTCCGCAACGCCTCGCTCTTTACGCTAAAGTTTTTATTGTTTTAAAAAATAAAGTTGTGAGATAGAGTCAAACTTTAGCGTAAAGAGCGAGGTGTTGAGGAGGGGACAGTCCCTTTCATATACGGAATAATTTCTGTTCGTTTTAAGTTTTAATGTCACTGCTTACTTTCAGTTTTAAAAACTTGTTTTTTTATTTAATCTTGAAGAGAACGAGGAAAAATGTATAAGACAGAAATTATCAGTTTCTTCACCTCCAGAAACCAGCCACTTAATCCTTATACAATACAGTGTTCTATGCACGCAAAAGTTTCATCTTTCTAACTTGATTCCCCGTTCCTTTTAAACAGGTTTCATTCATTTATTTGAATAGAGGAAAGGGGATATATATGAACTATCAGAAAACTCATCTTTGCTAAAAAGAAAATCCCAGATAGTAAAAATACAATGTTTCTTAAGTGCTAATTATTAATATTAGCTTACTTTCAAGCCCCGTTCTAATTGATGGAGTAGTCTGTCCTAATTAGTGGTCAACGGTAATGAGGTTCATTCATTTTTTTGAAAACAGTAAAGGCAGATAGGGCTAATAATGGTAAAGTAGAAATTTCTATTTCTCCTACCAATTTTTGTACCGGGGCAATGCCCTATTACAGGTTCACAATTGCTATCGGCTCGAAAGAAAAGCAAGTTCTGGTGAACCTCGCCTGCGAATGCAGCCTGTCCCAAGCCAGGATAAAGAGGGAGGGTTGGGCTGTGGGCTTGGGACCCACACCCGGGACCTCAAGAGCCTGCCCTCGGGGGAAATCCAAACTGCAACCGAAACCTCAAGCTTGAGCCTCGGATTTTCGAACCCCCTTTTGATGACGAGCTCTGCATGACCATGGACAAGATTTATGATTGCGAAACAACCCCTCAGATTTGGTTTCTGGAACGTCCGCACAATGTGTCTACACTCCAATACTGAACAAGTGCTTAGAGCACTGAAATATTACCATCTTGACCTTCTGGCTGTGTCGGAAGTTCGATGGCTAGGATCTGGATAAAATAAACTGGATGGAGATGTGACCATTATATACAGTGGATCGCAGCAAAAGCGTGAATACGGAGTAGCACTAATGATGACAAAACAGACTTCCCAAGCTCTACTACATTGGATACCGGTGTCACCTAGAATCCTAAAAACCCACTTCATCGGTGCGCATGCGAAACTGTCAGTAATAGTATGCAACACGCACACCAATGATGCCACCGACGAAGCAAAAGATGAATTTTACAGAGCTCTCAACTCCATGGAAAACGACATACCACGGAATGACATGGCATGTTTTTCTAAGAGACTTTAACGCAAAAGTAGGTAACGACCGGTTATTTTCCCCTGAGGTTCTCGGAGAGCATGGCCTGGGCCAGCGAAACAAAAACGGAGTACTACTTATCGACTTCGCGCTCCTTAACGACCTAGTAATCGGAGGTACCCTATTTTCTCATCGGGATGTACACAAATATTCTTGGATATCTCCCGATGGCCATACCCGAAATCAGATTGACCATTGTCTTTGGAGCAGGAAGTGGAGATCAAGCCTACTTGATATAAGGGGATATAGAGGAGCTGACGTTGGCTCAGATCATAATCTGATGGCAGCAAAAATCCGCCTCAAATTGAAAAGAAATAGAAAAGTAAATACGGCTCCCTTAAACCCAGTCTTTGACTCGGAGAAACTGAGGTTGAGAGAATTCAACCAAGCTTTTAAACTAGAGATGCGGAATAGATTTGAAGCCTTGTCTTTACTAGATGATGCTGATAGCAATCAATACTGGGAAAGCATAAAGTTGTGCTTTCACAATGCCGCGAAAGCCACCATTGGGTACCGCAAGAGCCCAAAAGACCAGTGGCTATCTGACCAAACATGGGAACTCATTGAGAAAAGAAAAAAAGTAAAAGCATCACTTATCCAAAGACAAACCCCCGACCAACAGATCCTCAGAAACGATGAATACAGAGCCGCGGATAAAGAGGTAAAGAAGAGTGCCAGAAAAGACCAGAGAAACCTGCTGGAGCGAAAAGCAGCGCAGGCAGAAGAGGCGGCGGAGAGAGGTGATTCAAGAACCGTCTATAAAATCACTAATGAGATTATTGGAAAGAAATCCTCTATTCAACATGGACCAGTAACAGACACCGCGGGCATCCTGATAACACAGCAGTCTGACGTAAACGAAGTTTGGGCCAGTCACTTCGAGAAGCTGTTAAATAGACCTCCACCAGAGGATCCCCCAGAGATCCCAGCAACAACACTGTTTTCCTTAGATATCAGCACGGATCCGCCGTCATCCACTGAAATTATAGCAGCAGCAAAGAAGCTGAAAAATGGGAAGTCGCCTGGCGAAGACAGGATATCCGCGGAAATGATCAAAGCGACTGTTATGACCTGCATCAAGTTCTGGACAGCGTTGTTCGCAGTAATCTGGACGACCGCCAAAGTACCTTCGGATTGGAAACGCAGCACGCTTGTGAGGATCTTTAAGAAAGGCGATACGTCCTTCCCAGGCAACTGGCGAGGAATCTGCATGCTTTCCATACCTAGAAAATTGCTGACGCACATTTTACTGCAGAGAAACAGCTCGCAGCTCGACAGACACCTTCGCGACGAGCAACATGGATTCAGACCGAACCGTTCATGTGCAGATTCGATATTCACCCTACGGCTACTGACGGAAGAAAGCAGAGAATGGCGCTCCAAAATCTATATGATATTCATCGATTTTGAGAAGGCATTTGACTCAGTAGACCGCCAAAGTCTGTGGAAGATCCTGCTGCATTACGGAATCCCTGAAAAGATAGTGTCACTGATTGTTGCGTTTTATGAAGATAGCGAGTGCTGTGTAAAGACACCAGATGGCCAAACCCGTTTCTTCCGCATTATGTCAGGAGTTAAGCAAGGTTGCGTCTTGTCACCGCTACTTTTCGTAATTGTCATTGATTACATACTGCGAAGCACAAGCACAGACGGAATCCAGCTAAATCCAGAAACACGCCTCAGTGATGTAGACTTCGCTGACGACATCGCCGTCCTAGAATCATGCAAGCAAAGACTCCAAGAACTCCTTGACAAAGTGAGGGAGAGAGGCGGCCATGTCGGCCTAAAAATAAATAATGAGAAAACAAAATGCATGGCTACCACAGATTCACCCCTGAGCATCACTTGCGGAGCATCACTACCAACACATAGAGCAAGTTGTCCATTTCAAATACTTGGGAAGCATAATAGAAAGTACCGGATCGACCACAAAAGAAGCGCTCACAAGAATCGGTCAAGCTAATGGGGCCTTCAATAGATTAAAGAGAGTATGGCGGTCCCAAAGCTTCTCTATACGGCTATAGCTACGACTCTTCAATAGCAATGTTATGCCAGTGCTGCTTTACGCTGCCAAAACCTGGCACCTGAACCAGGAACAAGAGCTAAGAATACTTGCTTTCGAAAACACATGTCTCAGAAGAATTTTCAACATCCATGGGCAGCAGAGAATAACAAACCAATCCATCCGTGACAAGACTGGCCAGCCTCTTGTGACATATATCATAAGAGTCTGCCGATGGAGATACCTTGGCCATGTACTACGTATGAACAATCTCCGACTACCAAATGCAACGCTCCATTGGCAGCCATCGGGTCCACGCCGCAGGGGCAGACCCAGAAACACCCTGCGTCGAACGTACCAGACAGATCTCCGTAACCTGCACTCATTAATCCAACCTCAGAGGGAGGACATACTTGCAGCAGCAAACCGGCGGGAAGATTGGCGGCTCCTTCTTGATGCCCTGGGTGCCTCTGGAGGCACAAGTGGATCTAAGGTAAGGTAACAAGGATATATATATATATATATATATATATATATATATATATATATATATATATATATATATATATATATATATATATATATATATATATATATATATATATATATATATATATATATATATATATATATATATATATATATATATATATAGAACAAGAGCATTTTGAAGAGAAGAGTAAAATAATAACTAAAAATCTTCTAATTGGGTTAGGGATAATTACCGCAAATGCATAAATAATAATTGTGTTTAGGCTATCTTTTATTATAGCTTGCAAAACTTCTTTATCCGTCTAAAGTAGGGTTGTTACTAAACCGAGAAAAAAAGACGCGAATAACAATTAAGAATTACCTTTACTACAGAAAAAAATGCCTCAAAATTTTTCGATGCTTTTTTCTTTGTCATAATCAATGAACTATTTGTATTTGAAAGCTTTGCTTTTTTTTTCTTTTGGAAATATTGGAAAAATGATTTTCTTTTTCATCAAAAAATTAACTATAAACTCAAGAATGTCCAGTAACTCAAATTAGACAAAAAAAGATTGTTGTAAGAAATCATGGTACATTGTTATAGGAAAACATCTCCCTACATTTTCAATTAACGAGATTGTAAGGGGGGAATATATTTCTGAAAGTCTAGAGGGACACTTTATTCTGTTTTTCAAATTAAAACGTAAGAAATGTATTTTTTCAATGTAATTACCACAAAATGTATTTTTCAAGTCTAGGAGAAGAAAGAGGCAAAAACATTGAGAGGGCAGCAAGGCCCAACTTTCAATAAAAAGCCTGTGTTTTGCGAAACTTAGGAAAGGTGAAAAACCTTGGTGGACCCAATTACCCTTCCTCAATAGTAGAAGTGACCCTAAAGGCACCACTGCTCACCCCTGCTGCCACCTACAACTTTTTTTAACACCATATATTGACACGAGAACCACGTGGTTTATGGTTTTTGTCAGTGATAATGGAAAAACAGAAACTTTCTCACTTTCATGGATGTCAACAGCACTTTATGTATGTTTTATGGTTTTTGTCAGTGAGAATGGAAAAACAGGAACTTTCTCACTTGGAAAACCATAAACCACGTGGTCCTGTCACGAGTAGCACCTGTGCGGTCGACCTCAATTCACCTATCGTGAATCAATAATTCCCCTTAGAAACAACAAATTAATTTTCCCTTTCTTGACAGATCAATCAATCAATGACATCATCTGTCAGACTTTAAAAATTTTCGCCTAGAAACATTTCTCCAGGAATAGATCCAAAATCATTAATGTCTTTGCCTCGGGAACAGTTCTACTGGTCGAACTCCAAAGGATATTAATAACCCCCGGCCATGGAAACAATTAGGCAAGAAACATCTTAGCGATGAATTGTTTTAGCGCGCGAGAAGGTTTCATATTAATTTGAAATGCATTAGCACAGAGATGCCAATAACAAAGGAACACGCTGAATTTGCGTTTAGGGATTATTTGGGCGAAACCGTTTTAGACAGGTTATGGAACTATTTCGGCGAAACAGATAGAGACATTTTAAAAGAAGATTTTTGAAGAGATTTTGGAGGAGGTTTTGAGTGTGGTCGTTATAATACACAAGTTTCATTTGAACAGTGTTGTGAGGTCCTCTAACCCAACCCCAAAGGGTCCCAATCCTCCTACCCCAACCCCGAAGGAAGCCCCCTGTCCTCAAAGGTCCCCCAAGCTCCCAGAGCCCCAGCCCCCCCCCCCCAAACGCCCTCCTCAGACCCTCAAAGACCCTCCTCTGGTCCTCAAAGGGCACCCGGATCCCCAAAGGGCACCCCGGACCCCAAAGGCCCTCCCCCCGGTCCGCAAAGGTCCCCCCAGCGCCCCCAGGGCCCCCGGCGCCCCCCAAGGCCCCCCCAGACCTCCCAAGGCCCGCCCCCGGCCCCCCCCAGGTCCAGCGAGCTCCCCAAGGCCCCACGGGGTCCCAAAGGCCCTCCCCTGGTCCTCACAGGTCCCTCACGCTCCCAACGAGCCAACCGGCCCCCCCAGGGTCCTCCCCAACACCCTCCCGGGGCCCCCCAAAGAGTCCCCGCGCCCGTTTTTTTTTTATAATTTTTTATGGCTTTATTATATCTTTTCTTAACAAGTTCCATTCATAATGTCATTACTAAACCCAATTTCCAACCTCAAAGAGTCCCCTCCCCAATTCGTAAATACTTTCTTAAATTTTTTAACATGGTATTTTTTTAACTTTTTACGTATCTTAAAATGACATGAAATATGCTTACGGCTCTACCAATCGTACTCTGTGTTTGTTCATGGACACGACGCGGCTTTTCCACTGGTACTCTATGGTAGATTATCGACACTACCGAGTTTATTGCATGCATTAAATCAGTATTTTTTACGCAGTGGAAGGATCAACACACAATTCATATCTGTAAAAAGTGAAGATGAATTATTCGACGAAAGTATGTGCACATGAAAAAATCATTGTCGTGTTGAACGCTGACAAGGAAAAATACCTGAAATTTGAAACGAGTGCAAGTGGAGATCTTATTGGCAATGTATGCATACGTTGTCATGACAGTGAGGAGTTAAATTCCTTTGGTGTACCCAAGAATTTCATTCGTGTAAACGGTGGATATGCAAGAGTATCATTACCAGAGAAATTAGTGCTCAAAGAGAATGCCAACTTAAAAATAATTGTTGATGATAGGGGACAACTCCTTGCTACGGCTTCTGGTAACACATTACCTGTTGATAAATCCTATCATCCTCTTTCCGGTATTAGTATTTTAAAGAGAACAAGAAGAAGACAAGCATACTCCTGCACCAACATCATAAATCATATCTTGTCAATGTGTCAAAACTGTCATCTATGTAAAAATAATGTGACAATAGACAGTGAAATCGCAGGCATAATAAAAAGGACATTAGCAGACAATATCATCAATGAATATAAAGATGAATTGACGGAAAGTGAAGCGCAAGTGTACTAATAATGTGTAATAATGTATTTAACGTATTTATATATTAATATTCTGCATCTCATTATTTCATTAAAAATATTTTATGCATTATTTTGTTAAGTGTTCATTATTTTAGGGTATGCTAGAACGTCAATCGTTCAAAATATCTATTAAAAAGGTCAGAGATGAAAGAAAAAGAATTTTTAGAGATAAAGATACTACTAGCAGGCTCAATGTTTCATAGAAGATAGAAAAGTTCAAGTTCTCTTCTTAATTTTACCAAAGAACACATTACACTTCTAATTTCTCCAGAGAAAATAAAAAGATTCCACTTCAGTTTTAAGTTAACCGAGACATAAAAATTTAAAGTTCATTTCTAATTTTTAGGTTGGAATATAGGAAAAGTTATACTATGATTTTGATTATTTTCTATGAAGGTAAAAAGTTCTAGTTCATTTTAAAATTTTCTCAACGAAGTGAAGAAAAGTTCAAGTTCTCTTCGGAATTTTACCAAAGAACACATTTTAATTCTAATTTCTCCAGAGAAAACAAAAATCTTCCGCTTCAGTTCTTTATTTCACAAAGACATAAGGAAATTTAAAGTTCAATTCTAAATTTTTCGGTGGTAGATAGGAAAAGCAATACCGTACTTGTGAAATATTTTCACGGAATATAAAAAGCTCTAGTTCAATTTAAAATTTTCTCAACGAAGTCAAGGAAAGTTCAAGTTCTCTTCTGAATTTTACCAAAGAACACGCTACAATTCTCAGGTCTCCAGAGAAAACAAAAATCTTCCACTTCATTTCTTTATTTAACAAACACATAAATAAAGATACATCTCATGTCTAATTTTTCGGTTGTCGTTAGAAAAAGTAATACAATACTTGTTAATATTTTAACTTATTATAAAAATTACTATATCAATTTAAATTATTCTCAACGAATTTAATAAATAGTTCAAGCTCTAGTATGAATTTTACCAAATAACACTCTACAATTATAATTTATCCAGAGAAAACAAAAATATTCAACTTCAGTTGTTTATTTCACAAAGACATAAAAAAATTTAAAGTTCACTTCTAAATTTTTCGGTTTTCGATAGGAAAAGCAATACCTTACTTGTTAAATATTTTAACGGAAGATAAAAAGTTCTAGTTAAATTTTAAATTTTATCAACGAAGTCAATGAGAGTTCAAGTTTTCTCTTCGGAATTTTACAAAAGAACACGCTACAATTCTAATTTCTCAAGATAAAACAAAAAACTACAAATGCAGTTGTTTATTTCACAAAGAGAGAAAGAAATTTAAAGTTCAATTCTAATTTTTCGGTTGGAAGATAGAAAAAGTAATACAATACTTGTTAATATTTTCATGGAATATAAAAAGTACTAGTTCATTTTTAAATTTTCTCAATGAAGTCAAGGAGAGTTCAAGTTCTATTCTGAATTTTACTAAATAACGCGCTAAAATTCTCATTTCTCATACTAAAAAAAAATATTCAAAATAATTTATTTATTTAACAAAGACATATATAAAATTAAATATCAATTCTAATTTTTAGGTGGAAGATAGAAAAAGCAATAACATACTTGTTAATATTTTAATGGTAGATAAAAAGTTCTAGTTCAATTTTAAATTTTCTCAAAGAATTTAAGGAGAGTTAAATTTCTCTTCTGAATTTGACCAAATAACACGCTCCAATTCTAATTTCTCCAGATACAGCAAAAATCAACAACTTCAGTTCTTTATGTCACAAAGACATAAATAAATTTAAACTTAAGGTATCAATTTTATGTTGTAATATAGAAAAATTAATACAATACTTTTGAATATTTTCATGTACGATAAAAAAGTTATATGTAATTTTTATATTTTATCAAAGAAGTTAAGTATATTTCAAGTTCTCTTATGAATTTTACAAAACAACACGCTACAATTCTAATTTCTCCATAGACAACAAAACTCTTATACTTCAGTTATTTATTTAACAAAGACATACAGAAATTTTAAGTTCACGTCTCATATTTCTTTTGGTAGATAGAAAAAGAAATACAATACTGGTGAATATTTTAAAGGAAGATAAAAAGTTATAATTCATTTTAAAATTTTCTCAAAAAAGTTAATAATAATTCATGTTCTATTCTGAATTTTAACAAAGAACACGCTACAATTCTAATTTCTCCATAGAACACAAAAATCTAACACTTCAGATCTTTATTTCACAAAGACAAAGAAAGTTTAAGTTAATATATAATTTTTCTTTTGTACTATAGAAAAATTAATACAAGAATTGTGAATATTTTAATGGAATATAAAATGTGATAGTTCAATTTAAATTTTTCTAAACACAGATAAGAAATATTCTAGTTATCTTCTGACTTTTACCAAAGAACACTCTACAATTCTAATTTCTCCAGAGAAATCAATAATCTTCAACTGAATTTCTTTATTTAACAAAGACATAACTAAATTTTAAGTTCATTTCTAATTTTTCGGTTGGAAGATATAAAAAGAAATACCATACTTGTGAATATTTTCACTTAAGATAATCAGCTATAATTAATTATAATATTTTCAATAAAAATTTAAGAAAAATTAATTTTCTATTATGAATTTTACAATCTAACAATCTACACGAATCAGTTCTCCAAAGAAAGAAAATATACCATCCGAAAGTTATTTATTTCACACTTAGATAAATAACTTTAAAGTTCAATTCTAATTTTTAGGTTTTAAGATAGAAAAAGTAATACCATACTTGTGAATATTTTAATGGAATATAAAAAGTACTAGTTCAATTTAAAATTTTATCAAAAAAGTTAAGTATATTTAAAGTTCTATTCTGAATTTTACAAAAGAACACGCTACAATTCTCATTTCTCAGAGAAAACAAAAATCGTCAACTTCAGTTCTTTATTAAACAAATACATAAATAAATTTTAAGTTCATTTCTATTTTTTCTGTTGGTAGATAGGAAAAGAAATAACATACGTGTGAATATTTTCACGGAATATAAAAAATTCAAATACAATTTTAAATTTTATCAACAAAGTTAAGAAAAACTCAAGTTCTCTACTGAATTTTACATAAGAACACACTTCAATTCTAATATCTCCAGATAAAACATAAATCTACCACTTCATTTATTTATTTCACAAAGAGATAAATAAATTTAAAGTTCAATTCTAATTTTTCTGTTTGAAGATATAAAAATTAATACCCTTCTTTTGAATATTTTAAAGGAATATAAAAATTTCTAGTTCATTTTAAAATTTTCTCAAAAAGTTAATAATAATTAAAGTTCTCTTCTGAATTTTACCAAAGTACTCGCGACATTGCTAATTTCTCCAGAGAAAACAAAACTCTAAAACTTCAGTTCTTTATTTCACAAAGAGATAAATAAATTTAAAGTTCATTTATAATTTTTCGGTTGGAAGATAGAAAAAGAAATACCATACTTGTTAATATTTTTATTGAAGATAAAAATTTCTAATTCAATTTAACATTTTATAAAAAAAGTTAAGAAAATTTCAAGTTCTCTTCTGAATTTTACCAAAGAACTCACTTCAATTCTAATTTCACCAGATAAATCTAACATCCCCCACTTCAGTTCTTTATTTCAAAAATATATAAAGAAATTTAAATTTCAATACTAATTTTTCTATTGGTAGATAGAAAAAGAAATACCTTACTTGTGAATATTTTCATGTAAGATAAAAAGTTCTATTAAATTTTAAAAATTTATCAAAAAAGTTAAGTATATTTCAAGTTCTATTCTGAATTTTAAAAAATAACACTCATCAAGACTCATTTCTCCAGAGAAATCAAAACTCACCAACTGCAGTTCTTTATATCACAAAGAGATAAAGAAATTTAAACTTCATTTATAATTTTTCGGTTGGAAGATAGAAAAAGCAATACCATACTTGTGAATATTTTCATGGAAGATAAAAGTTCTAGTTCAATTTAAAATTTTCTCAACAAAGTTAATAAAAATTCAAGTTCTCTTCTGAATTTTACCAAAGAACACACTACAATTCTAATGTCTCCAGAGAAAACACAAATCTTCCACTTCATTTCTTTATTTCACAAAGACAAAACTAAATAAAAAGTTCATGTCTAATTTTTCGGTTGTAAGATATAAACATAAATCCCATTCTTTTTAATATTTTCACTGAATATTATAAGTTCTCAGTAAAATTTAAATTTTATCAACACAGTGAAGAAAAATTCAAGTTCTCTTCTTAATTTTAAATAAGAACACACTTCAATTCTAATTTCTCCAGATAAAACAAAAATCTAACACTTCAGTTCTTTATTTAACTAAGACATAAAGACATTTAAAGTTAAATTCTAATTTTTCTATTGGAATATAGAAAAAGTAATAAAATACTTGTGAATATTTTCATGTAAGATAAAAAGTTCTAGTTCAATTTAAAATTTTCTCAACACAGTTAAGAAAAATTCAAGATATCTTCTGAATTTTACCAAAGAACTCACTACAATTATAATTTCTCAAGAGAAATCTAAAATCAAACACTTCAGTTATTTATTTCACATATAGATAAATAAATTTAAATTTCATTTCTAATTTTTAGATTGGAAGATAGAAAAAGTAATACCATACTTGTGAATATTTTCATGGAAGATAAAAAGTACTATTTCATTTTTAAATTTTCTCAACGAAGTGAAGAAAAAGTTCAAGTTCTCTTCTGAATTTTACCAAAGAACACGCTACAATTCTAATTTCGTCAGAGAAAAAAAAATCTTCCACTTGAGTACTTTATTTCACAAAGACATAAATAAATTTAAATTTCATGTATAAATTTTTTCGATGGAAGTTAGAAAAAAGAAATACCATACTTGTTAATAGTTTCACGTAAATAAAAAGTTCTAGTTTAATTTTAAATTTTCTCAACGAAGTGAATAAAAGTTCAATTTCTCTAATGAATTTCACCAAAGAACACAATACAATTCTAATTTCTACAGAGAAAATAAAAATCACACACTTAAGTTCTATATTTCACAAAGACATAAAGAAATTTAAAGTTAATTTCTTATTTTTAGGTTGGAAGATAGAAAATGCACTAGCGTACATGTGAAATATTTTAACGGAAGATAAAAAGTTCTAATTCAATTTTAAATTTTCTCAACGAAGTGAATAAAAGTTCAAGTTCTCTTCTGAACTTTACCAAAGAACACGCTTAAATTCTAATTTCTCAGAGAAAACAAAAATCTTCCACTTCACTTCTTTATTTCACAAATACATAAAGAAATTTAAATTTCAATTATAATTTTTCGGTGGAAGATAGAAAAATTAATACAATAATTGTGATTATTTTCACGGAAAATACCAAGTTCTAATTTAATTTATAATTTTCTTTTCTACATGTTTAAGTTAGGTTAGATTAACTTGTCATGAGCTCTCATGATAAGTTAACCTAACCTTTCCGGCGAGTATGGTTAGGTTAGGTTAGGCTAGATTAAGTTAGGTTAGATTAGGTTAGGTTAAGTTAGGTTAGGTTAGCCCACGTACGCGTCACTTAGGTTAGCTTAGGTTAGGTGAGAGACAGGCAAAAAGTTAGGTGTATCATTAGGTTAGGTTAGGTTAGATTAAGTTAGGTTAGATTAGGTTAGGTTAGATTAAGTTAGGTTAGGTTAAGTTAGGTTAGGCGAGGTTTGCCTACGTACGCGCGCGTACGTAGGCTAACCTAGCCTAACCTAACCTAACCTAACCTAATCTAACCTAACTAATCTAACCTAACTTAATCTAACCTAACCTAACCTAATGATACACCTAACTTTTTGCCTGTCTCTCACCTAACCTAAGCTAACCTAAGTGACGCGTACTTGGGCTAACCTAACCTAACTTCCCATCCCCTAACTTAATCTAACCTAACATGACCTCCCCATCATCGCCGGGAAAGTTTAGTTTAAATTATAATGAGAGCTCATGACAAGTTAACCTAACATCACTGCCTCCTGTAGAAAATAAAATTTTATAATGTGCGAGACAAGGGTATCTTTAGTGAAAATATTCACAAGTATTGTATTAATTTTTATATCGAACACATAAATTTTATAAGTTAAAATTAAATGTATTTTTTAAATTTTTAAATAATTAAGTTACGTTTATGTTTTTGTTATTATCTTTAAAATTATATAAGAATATTTCTCTGTTGTAAAGTTAAGAAGAGACCTTGAGCTTTTCTTCACTTCAGTTAGAAAATTTTAAATTTAACTAGAACTGTTTATCTTCAGTGAAAATATTTCACATGTACGCTATTGCCTTTTCTATCTTCCACCGAAAAATTAGAGATGAACTTTAAAGTTATTTATGTCTTTTTGAAATATAGAAATTAAGTGGGGGATTTTTGTTTTCTCTGGAGAACTTAGAATTGACTTGTGTTCTTTGGTAAAATTCAGTAGAGAACTTGAACTTTTCTTCACTTCGTTGAGAAAATTTAAAATTAAACTAGAACTTTTATTTCCGTGAAAATATTCACAAGTATGGTATTGCTTTTTCTATCTTCCATAGAAAAAAATTTAGAAATGAACTTTAAATTTCTTTATGTCTTTGTGAAATAAAGAACTCAAGTGGAAGATTTTGTTTTCTCTGACGAAATTAGAATTGAAGTGTGTTCTTTGGTAAAATTCAGAAGAGAACTTGAATTTTTCTTCACTTTGTTGATAAAATTTAAAATAGAACTAGTACTTTTTATATTCCATGAAAATATTAAAAAGTATGGTATTAATTTTTCTATATTACAACCGACAAATTATAAATGAACATTATCTGTCATTATGTATTCTGTAAAGAAATTAATGAAGTGGGGGATTTGTTCGGGCTTATTCTAACTTTTTCTTTTATTTCAGTCATGTTTTACAGAATTAATATTACAGTGATTTTTCTTAACGTCATATTTACGATTTTATATTGTACTTGTACTTTTTATCTTCAGTTAAACAATAAATATTTATTGAATAAATTTATACATATAAACTCAGAACCATTCTAATTGTCCAGTACATTTATGTTTCCCTTTGTGAACTAAAGAACTGAAGTGGTAGATTTTTGTTTTCTCTGGAGAAAATAGAATTGAATTGTGTTCTTTTGTAAAATTTAGAAGAGAACTCGAATTTTTCTTCACTTCGTTTAGAAAATTTTAATTTGAAATATAACTTTTTATCTTCAATGAATATATTCACATGTATGGTATTGATTTTTCTATCTTCCAACCGAAAAATTAGAAATGAACTTTAAATTTCTTGATGTCTTTTTTATTTAATTATCTTAATTTTTTTATTAGAGTTTAATATGGAGAATTGATTATTTAATTTTTGAAGGTTTTAAAATAATTTAGTTAAAATTAATATTTATTATCTTCTTTTTTTAAATTTTATAAATTATTAGAACTTTTTATCGTAAAATTAAATATACTCAATTAATTTATGGAATTTTATATATTACACCGAAATATTATAATATTACTTTAAATTAAGTTCTCTCATTGATTTATAATGTACTTACTTAGGATAGTATTTCTGACTCTGGAGAAAGGATTCTTTTATATATTTCTGGTTTAAAATAATTAATAGAACATTATTTTACAATATATTCTTTTATGAAATATAATAAATTACTAGAACTTTTTATCGTACATTAATATTTAATCAAGTAATTACTATCTTTTTTCTAAATAAAAACCGAAATATTATACATTTAAAAATAATTAAATTAAAAATTTGTTTAAAAATTAACTTAATTGTGGGAGGGTTTAGTACTCTTTATTAATTATTCGTTTATTTCTGTCTTTTGTCCAATAATTACTTTAAATTTTAAAATAATAATCTTTGGATTTACTCTTAGATTTAGTACTAGAACTTTTTATCTTAATTAAAAAAATTCACCATTCTGTTCTTAATTTTTACATCTTAAAACATACAAATATTACTTTAAATACAAATTTATTTATGTATATGAGAAATAAATAAAAGAATTGGAAGATTTTTGTTTTATCTGTAGAAATTAGATTTGTTGCGTGTTCTTTGGTAATAGACATACTATATCAATTAATTTTAGTATATGGGTTTATTTTATAAGTAATAGTCCTAGAACTTTTTATCTACAATGACTATATTCACATTGCATTGAGGGATATTTATCAAGTAACCCATACCAAAGGTACTTTTACAAGTTTGTAATGGATCTAATAGTTTACTAAATAAATTTATTGTTCTATTTTTGTTTTCTCTGGAGACATTCTACTTTAATTTATGGCGGAGTTAATTAACCTTATAGTCCATGTCTTTTTCTTCTCTTCTTTGAGAAAATTTTAAAATGAATTAGAACTTTTATCTTCCATGAAAATATTCACAAGTACGGTATTGCTTTTTCTATCTTCCACCGACAAAATAGCATATCAAAACAAAGGAATTTATCACTTTTAGTATTAAAGAACTCAAGCTTAATTTTTTATCGGTAAATGGCGAAAATATTAGTTAATTGTTGAATTTTTAACTATAATTACTTTTAAATTTACTTTTTCTTCACTTCTTTTATAAAATATAATAAATAATTCGAACTTTTTATCGAAATATAAATTCTACTCAATTAATTGCTTGCTTATTATTTATTAAAACAGACAAAGGCGTCTTTTACATTAATTTAATTTATGTATTTTATACATAAATAAATGAAGTTGGGGATTTTTTATTTCTCTGGAGAAATTATAATTTGAGCGTGTTATTTGGTAAAATTCAGAAGAGAACATTAATTTTTCTTCACTTTGTTGAGAAAATTTTAAATTGAATTAGAACTTTTTATCTTCCATGAAAATATTCAAAAGTACGGTCTAGCTTTTTCTATCTTCAAACATAAAAATTTGAAATGAAATTTAAATTTATATATCTCTTTGTGAAATAAAGAACTGAAGCTTAAGATTTTTTTTTTCTCTGGATAAATTATAATTGTATCGTGTTCTTTGGTAAAATTCAGAAGAGAACTTGAATTTTCCTTCACTTCGTTGAGAAAATTTTAAAATGAACTAGAACTTTTTATCTTCCATGAAAATATTCACAAGTATGGTATTTCTTTTTCTATCTTCCAACCGAAAAATTAGAAAAGAACTTTAAATTTCTTTATGTCTTTGTGAAATAAAGAACTGAAGTGAAAGATTTTTGTTTTCTCTTGAGAAATTAGAATTGTAGCTTTTTCTTTGGTAAAAATCAGAATAGAACTTGAATTTTTATTCACTTTGTTGAGAAAATTTTAAAATGAAATAGAACTTTTTATCTTCCATGAATATATTCACCAGTATGGTATTACTTTTTCTATCTTACAATCGAAAAATTATAAGTGAACTTAAAATATCTTTCTGTCTTTGTGAAATAAAGAACTGAAGTTGTAGAGATTTGATTTATCTGGAGAAATTAGAATTGTATCGTGTTCTTTGGTAAAATTCATAAGAGAAGTTGAAATATACTTAACTACGTTGAGAAAATTTAAATTTGAAATAGAGCTTTTTTATCTTCAATGAAAATATTAACAAGTATGGTATTACTTTTTATATCTTACAACCGAAAAATTAGAATTTAACTTCAAATTTCTTTATCTCTTTTTGAAATAAAGAACTGAAGTAGGTGATTTTTGCTTTCTATGGAGAAATTAGAATTGTAGAGTGTTATTTGGTAAAATTAATAAGAGAACTTGAACTCTCCTTAACTTCGTTGATAAAATTTAAAATTGAACTAGAACTTTTTATCTTCCATGAAAATATTCACACGGATGGTATGGCAATTTCTAACTACAAACGAAATATTAGAATTTAGATTTAAATTTATTTATTTATTTTTTAAATTATTATATTAAGTTTAATTATTTTTTTTTATATGAGAAATTAGAATTGTAGCGCGTTATTTTGTAAAATTCAGAAGAGAACTTGAACTCTCCTTAACTTCATTGATAAAATTTTAAAATGAACTAGAACTTTTTATCTTCCATGAAAATATTAACAAGTAAGGTATTTCTTTTTCTATCTTCCACCGAAAAATTAGAATTGAGCTTTAAATTTCTTCATCTCTTTGTGAAATAAAGAACTGAAGTGGTCGATTTTTTTTTTCTCTGGAGAAATTAGAATTGTAGCGTGTTCTTTGGTAAAATTCCGAAGAGAACTTGAACTCTAATTGACTTAGTTGATAAAATTTAAAATTGAACTAGAGCTTTTTATCTTCCATGAAAATATTTCACAAGTACGGTATTGCTTTTCATATCTAACACCGAAAAATTTAGAAGTGAACTTTAAATTTCTTTATGTCTTTGTGAAATAAACACCTGAAGTTGAAGATTTTTGCTGTCTCTGGAGAAATTAGAATTGTAGTGTGTTCTTTGGTAAAATTCAGAAGAGAGCTTGAAATTTTTATTAAATACGTTGATAAAATTTTAAATTTAAATATTACTTTTTATCTTCCGTGAAAATATTAAAAGGTATGGTATTAGTTTTTCTATCGTCAACAGAAAAATTAGAAATGAGCTTTAAATTTATGTATGTGTGTGAGAAATATATAAATTACGTGGAAGATTTTTGTTTTCTCTGGAGAACTTAGACTTGTAGCGTGTTCTTTGGTAAAATTCAGAAGAGAACTGGAACTGTCCTTGACTTCGTTTAGAAAATTTTAAATTGAACTAGAGATTTTCATCTTCAGTGAAAATATTTCACAAGTACGGTATTGATTTTCATATCTAACACCGAAAAATTTATAATTGAGATATAAATTTCTTTATGTCTTTGTTAAATGTACAACTGAAGCTGAAGATTTTTGTTTTCTCTGGATAAATGAGAATTAAAGTGTGTTCTTTGGTAAAATTCCGAATAGAACTTGAACTTTTCTTCACTTCGTTGAGAAAATTTAAAAATGAAATATAAATTTTTACATTAATAGAAAATAATCAAAATAAGAGTATACATTGTCATATATTAGACATAAATATTTATAAGTGACCTTTAAATTTTTTATGTCTCTTTGACATAAAAACTGAATTGGAAGCTTTTTATTTTATATGTTTAAATTATAATTTAATTTTGTTCTATTGTAAAATTAAGAATAGATGTTGAAATTTTCTATCTTCTATGAGAAATTGAGTCTGCTAGTAGTACCTTTATCTCTAAAAATTCAATTTTTCTTTCATCTCTGACCTTTTTAATAGATATTCTTAACGATTGACGTTCTAGTATACCCTAAAATAATGAACACTTAACAAAATAAGGCATAAAATATTTTTAATGAAATAAGGAGATGTAGAATATTAATATATATAAACTATAAATACATTATTACACCTGTTTAGTTCTCCTGTCCTTCAATTTCTGTATGTTAATCTCTAGGGTCATTTATGATAATGTCCTCTCAAGTTCTTTTTATTCTGCCTTCTATTTAATTATCTATAGTCAAAGTATTTTTACATATAGGGCAGTTTTGGCATCATGACAAGATATTAGTTATGATGTTGGTTCAGGAATATGCTTGTCTTTTTCTTGTTCTCCTTAAAATACTAAGACCGGAAAGAGGATGATAGGATTTATCAACAGGTAATGTGTTACCAGAAGCCATAGCAAGGAGCTGTCCACGATCATAGACAATTATTTTTAAGTTTGAATTCTCTTTGAGCACTAATTTCTCTGGTAATGATACTCTTGAATATCCACCGTTTACACGAATGAAATTCTTGGGTACACCAAAGGACTTTAACTCCTCACTGTCATGACAACGTATTGCCAACATTGCCAATAAGATCTCCACTTGCACTCGTGTCAGAGTTCAGGTATGTCACCTTGCCAACGTTCAACACGACAATGATTTTTTCATTTGCGTATATTGACCTTGAATAATTAATGTTCACTTTTTACAGGTATGACTTGAGTGTTGATTCTTCATCTGCTTAAAAAATACTGATTTAATTCATGCAATAAACTCGGTAGTGTCGATAATCTACCATAGAGTACCAGTGGAAAAGCCGCGTCGTGTCCATGAACAAACACAGAGTACGATTGGTAGAGCCGTAAGCATATTTCATGTCATTTTAAGATACGTAAAAAGTTAAAAAAATACCATGTTAAAAAATTTAAGAAAGTTTTTACGAATTGGGGAGGGGACTCTTTGAGGTTGGAAAATTGGTTTAGGAATGACATTATGAATGGAACTTGTTCATAAAATATATAATAACGCCATAAAAAAGTATTAAAAAAAAAATGGAGCGGGGACTCGTTGGGGGGTCCAGGGAGGGGGTTGGGGAGGACCCTTGGGGGGCCGGTGGGCTCTGTGGGAGCTGGGGGGACCGGGGAGGACCAGGGGAGGGCCGTTGGGACCCCGTTGGTCCTTTGGGAGCTCGATGGGCCTTTGGGGGGCCCGGGGAGGGCCGTGGGAGGTGGGGGGGGGCCGGGGGGGGCGCGGTGGGCTCGGGGGGCGGGGGGGGGCCCTTGGCGCACCGGGGGGAGGGCCTTTGGGGTCCGGGGTGTCCTTTGGGGATCCGGGTGCCCTTTGAGGACCAGAGGAGGGTCTTTGAGGGTCTGAGGAGGGCGTTTGGGGGGGGGGGCTGGGGCTCTGGGAGCTTGGGGGACCTTTGAGGACAGGGGGCTTCCTTCGGGGTTGGGGTAGGAGGATTGGAACTCTTTGGGGTTGGGTTAGAGGACCTCACAACACTGTTCAAATGAAACTTGTGTATTATAACGACCACACTCAAAACCTCCTCCAAAATCTCTTCAAAAATCTTCTTTTAAAATGTCTCTATCTGTTTCGCCGAAATAGTTCCATAACCTGTCTAAAACGGTTTCGCCCAAATAATCCCTAAACGTAAATTCAGCGTGTTCCTTTGTTATTGGCATCTCTGTGCTAATGCATTTCAAATTAATATGAAACCTTCTCGCGCGCGAAAACAATTCATCTCTAAGATGTTTCTTGCCTAATTGTTTCCATGGCCGTGGGTTATTAATATCCTTTGGAGTTCGACCAGTAGAACTGTTCCCGAGGCAAAGACATTAATGATTTTGGATCTATTCCTGGAGAAATGTTTCTAGGCGAAAATTTTTAAAGTCTGACAGATGATGTCATTGATTGATTGATCTGTCAAGAAAGTGAAAATTAATTTGTTGTTTCTAAGGGGAATTATTGAGTCACGATAGGTGAATTGAGGTCGACAGCACAGGTGCTACCCGTGACAGGACCACGTGGTTTATGGTTTTCCAAGTGAGAACGTTCCTGTTTTTCCAGTCTCACTGACAAAAACCATAAAACAGACATAAATTGCTGTTGACATCCATGAAAGTGAGAAAGTTTCTGTTTTTCCATTCTCACTGACAAAAACCATAAACCACGTGGTTCTCGTGTCAATATATGGTGTTAAAAAAGTTGTAGGTGGCAGCAGGGGTGAGCAGTGGTGCCTTTAGGGTCACTTCTACTCTCCATCCATTGCCACTCCTACTTAAAAGACAAATAATTGCGAATCTAAACATAAATTGCAAAGGGACATAAATTGACCAAGGACCAAAGTTCAAGATATGCACAGTAAACATCTTGTCCCCTTTAGACTTACTTACATCAATCTGGAGAAAAATATCTGTAATGAAAGGTATAAGTATTTGTAAGAAGGCTTTAGCCCCTTGTTCCCTTTTTTTCTTTTTCAATCCTAGAGTAGGTTTTCTTTTCTTGTTATAAATTTTTTCAAGTAGGTAGGCCAAAACTATTTTCCCCGAATACGGTATTTATTTTTGATGCTGTATATAATCATAAAATTAATAATAAAATAAACTCACTTGGGTCTTTGTTCAATGACTTTTTTTTCTTTTTTTCGCCCAAACTTTTCCCCTTTGTAGAATAATGCTATTTTCCATTATTATGGTGTTACTTACCATGCTGCTGATAATTACGAAAAACAGATTAACTTACGTCTAGGCTATATTTCCAGATTTCGACTGATTTTACTTTCATTTAGCTTTTCTTTTAGATTCTAGTAAAAAAAAAGAAATAAATTTAAACTCAAGTTGATCCAGCATATACAAAAGAAATAAAAAACAAGACCATTGTAACATCTTAAACTTTAAAAAAGTTAGAAGCACAAAACCTTTTAAGTGTAAGGCCCAGGGTATTAAATTGCAAATTAGCAGGTTCTGTCTACAAATTAGGCTGCGATAACTTGGAATATAGCATGTTAAACATTCTATATTTCCTCAAAAGAGCAAAAAAACTGGAAAATGCATCTTAGGTTTTTGATTGTTATTAACAAACAGTAGAGGGTGTATAAAACATTTTCATTCGAGCTTCAAGTGACAAAAACACAATTTTTGTATCAAAGGCTCAAAATTCCAAATATTTCTCCAGTTTCTAAAAGGAGATTAGGAATCTTTTGGAAGAAATTGACAGTTCTAATTGGTTTTAGGTAAAATTCAGATTTAGGAGCATAGACTACACCAATCGATCTAGCGAATTTTGTTTACAGGGAAGGATGTAACAAAATGAATGAGTTTTTTTAGCTTTAGAGAGTTCTGGGGGTGCAAAGAATAGTTTGAAAATTAATGTTAAGAAGACTAAGTCGCTTAGACTGGAAATGAGTGAAGGTGAAGTGATGATGTTGGGTAGTAGGAAGTTCGATCAAGTGCATAGCTTCACTTTTCTGGGTAGTGTTAAGCGTGAAAATGGAGGATGCAGCGAAGATATGAAAAGTAGAATAGCCAAGACCTAAGGGGTTTTTTCCCAGTTGAAAAGAAGTTACGAAAAGTGTGCAATTTAAGGCAAATTGGGAGTTTGTATTTCTTACGGATAGATCTTGTTTTACTCTTTAAGCTTTTTTTTCTCGGCAACGACAAGTATATTTTTTTTCCTCGGATTGGCTGGATGACAACCTCTCAAGCTGGATCTTGTTGGTGATTAAATAAAAAAAACAAGTTTTTTAAACTGAAAGTAAGGAGCGACATTAAAACTTAAAACGAACAGAAATTAGTCCGTATATGAAAGGGGCTGTCCCCTCCTCAACGCCTCGCTCTTTACGCTAAAGTTTTTTATTGTTTTAAAAAATAAAGTTGTGAGACAGAGTCAAACTTTAGCGTAAAGAGCGAGGCGTTGAGGAGGGGACAGCCCCTTTCATATACGGAATAATTTCTGTTCGTTTTAAGTTTTAATGTCGCTCCTTACTTTCAGTTTAAAAAACTTGTTTTTTTTATTTAATTTCTGATCGTTTTTTAGTTAATGCAGCTTTTATTTTGGCTCGCCGTCATTGAATAAGTAAACAAAATTTGCATAAAAATTTTACTTTTCTTTTGCTAAACGGCTGTCTCTAAATTTGGTTCTGACGTAATTTACAAATTAACTTACGTAACGAACTTCTATATTCGTATATTTTTCTTCTGGCAAAAAATACAAAGTTGCAGATTTTTGCAGATATGAGCTTGAAACCTATGTTATAGGGTTTTCTGATACGCTGAATTTGACGGTGTGATTGTCATTAAAAATATTTCACTTTTAGGGGATGTTTCCCCCCTCTTTAAAAAATCAGGTGAGTTTTCTGAGGCTCGTAGCCTTTGATGAGTAATACTAAACTTAATAAAATTCATATATTTAGAATCAGCGTTATAATCCCATTCTTTTTATACATTTATTGACATC
>NC_142801.1:65942358-65977853 GCF_049724085.1 Artemia sp. Qi Xiang Cuo
GAAATAACAGTCACAGTTTCTGAATTATTTTGAGGTCTCTTCTTGTTGTTGTTTACACTCTAAAATTAGTCTTTTTGTCAATTAGTATTTGTATGACCTTCTCCAATTGATAGAATAAGCCCTCTTCACTGGGTATTCTCACCAGCGCCATCTTTTTTCTCGGGTAGATTGGCACGCCATCTACAGTTTCAATTTTATATTGTGCCATTTTTGATTCTTTATCGGTAAGAAGTGTACTGGGAACTAGCAGAAGAGGGGAAGGAACCTCCCGCAAGCGACGTATTGTACCCGCCGGTATTAAGTTACCCGTAAATTGCGGGGAACAGTTGAGGGGGTCCTTACACGTCCCTTGTTACTAGGTTCCTTCGCTGCCGAGCTGTATTACATTTCGTATGAAGATGCCGCCCGATCGACTAGTCATGAATGCGGTTTTAAATTTTGCTGTACGCGCAAGGAGTACAGGAAATACGTCTGCTGACATTATCCAAACTGGTTGCGGATTTTTTCCTGAAGAGAAAATTAATGAAGCAAAGAAGTTTATTTGGTCCGAGGGACAGATGTCTACCCGCCAAACGGATAGGCAGAAGAAAGCGGATACGTTTGCGGACATTCTGAAAGTGTTGGATTACTGTGATAAGAATAATGTCCAGCTACCGAAGTTCGTCATATATGAGCCGGATGAAGTACCATCTATTCCTGGCTAATTTACAGCGACTCTTTCTCGCAAAGTAAATGACTTGTGCCTAGAGTTCCGGAACTTCGTCTCAGCCCAAAGCTACGCTGTTCCGAGTATGTCTGCAACTACTGAAGTTTCTATCAACAGTGTCTCTATCAATAATGGTCATGCTCATGTCAGTACTAAGACATCCTATGCCGTTGTACTGAAAGACCTACCAGAGACTCTAGACAACCCAATTGCTCGTAAGGGTTTCGTGGATAGTTTATGTTCAAATTCTGACGACATTAGCGAACTTCGCAAGACTAAACAGGACTGGAAGCTCTACGTCAAGTTGAAGGCGACTGCAGAGAAGATTATGGAAAATATGAGGTCTAGGACACCCACGGTTACAGCGTCACTGAAGGAGCGCTTGTTCATCGGAGTTCTAAAACGAGTCCCAAATAGTATGTCCCACACGGATGTTGAAACTATTGTCCCAAATGCCGTAAAAGCAGTGGAAATAGGAAAATATGAACATTCGAAAGTATTCAAGGTGTACTTTGAATCCAGAAAGAATCTAGACCGTTTTCTCGCGGACTCCGTCCGCGTTGGCTACGAGAAGCTGCCTGCCGAGGAATTTAATTTCCTACCGAAACGTTGCTACTCCTGTCATGGACTCGGTCATGTGGCGGCAGATTGCGCCGCATCTCCCATCTGTGGCCGCTGTGGTGGCACTGACCACGTATCTAGTAAGGACAATAAGTGCAACAACGATATGTTCTGTATCACATGTAAAAAAAGAGGTCATACATGTTACAGTGTTCGGTGCCCTTCAAATAGACCTACCCCAGCGAAGAAATGAATCGAGGACCCTTAGCCTCTTATGCGATTGCCTCGTGGAATATAAATGGAAATCTGTTAAGTCGGTCTGTGTTTTTGAAGGACTTTTTATCGAAGTGTGACATAGTGTGTATTCAAGAACATTTTGCAAACACTTTGAGCCTGAGCCTTTTGGAACTATCAACTAATCGCAAAGTGTTCTCGGTTGCTGCGCGCCGCTCTCAGTCTCATGGCCGGCCATGTGGTGGTCTAGCGACTTACGTGAAGTCGTGTTTTACTTCTTCTGTCTTTGATTCAGCAAGTGACTTTTTAGCGGTTAGAATCCAGAATGTGGTTGTGCTGAATGTATACTTACCCACGAACTATCGCGATGACCGTTCTGAGAGACTTTTTGCCATTAGTGTCGCTCGTTTATCTAAGTGCTTGGGAAAAATAAAAGAGCAGGGCTTATGCTGCATCGTGACTGGTGACTTCAATTGTGACCTAACTGACTCACTTAATTCTTCTGGTGATTCTGTTCGTCCAAGTATTATCTTCGGTCTGTTTGATGATGATTACTTGGTTGCGCCGAAGAATAAGAGTTTTACTTACGTCCATAATTCGGGTAGCACATCTAATTTAGACCATGTTTGTCACACGCGATCTGTAACTATTGTGGAAGTTGGTGTTAGTGATTCTAGTTTTACGTCAGATCATTTTCCTCTGTTTTTTAGTGCTCGGTTTGATGATGTCGGTCCTTCTTTTATCCCGTTTGCTAAAAAGCGATCTGTGTTTTATATTAGTGATTGGGATAGGGCGTCATCTGATCTCTTCCAGAATGCGTGTAATGATATTCTGGCGAAAATTCGCGTACCGTTTGATTTATTAATGCGGAGTTCAAAACAGAATATGCGGGATTCTCGAATTCGGCTGAATCTATATTGTAGTGAACTTACTCATGCCTTATCCCTTGCAGAAAAATCGGTGGTACCCATTAGGCGAGTAAAATCTGGAACCGAAGAGCCCGGTTGGTCAACTAATAGTAACTTGCGCAATGCTTGCTTTTCTGCTAAATTTTGGCTCTCGGTCTGGATTGAAGCAGATAAGCCGCGGGATGGGTGGCTGAGAAAACTGTACATCTATACGAAACGTCAGTTTGCAAAGCAGCTCTCTTTGCATCGGAATTCGATTATTTCGTCTTGTTCGGAAGAAGTTCGGTCGCGGCCTAATAAGCTGTGGTCTAGTCTTGTGAAAGAAGCGCCAAGTCAAACCCCGTCTCTTATACCACTTTCTTCATGGATTGAGCATTATAAAAAGAATTTTCTGCTCCGGATCCCCATCTTCAAAATAGTTATAAAGCGAGACTCCAAGATTTCTTTGAGCATGCATCTAGTCCGGGACCGATTATTACAAAGAGTCTGATTATTTCTGCAATTGGGAAACTGAAGAAAAAAAAATCTAGAGGATATGATGGGATTTCTGCACAACATTTGTCGTTGTGTGGGGGTATGTTTATTGAGCATTTGGTCCTCCTTTACCAAATGATATTTAATTTGGGAATTGTGCCCGAGTCTTTTTCAATTGGATGTCTGACTCCTATCCCAAAGAAAAATAAACCTCCTTCCGATTGTTCGTCTTTTCGCCCAATAACGGTTTCAACTGTTTTTTGTAAAATATTTGAAAATCTGATTATTGAGGAGCTTCGTACTAAATGTACAGTTCAGGCCCATCAGTTCGGTTTTCAGTCACGCCTCGGATGCGGCCATGCTCTTTCTGCTTTAGTATCCGCTTTAGTTGACGCAGAAGACCGCGGTGAAAGCATCGCTTTAGCCACTCATGATGTAAGGCGCGCGTTTGATTCGCTTCTCCACGAGGAGATTATACTGGATATGGGTTTGGCCGGTGTTGATCCCTGCTCTCTAGCCCCACTGGCTGACATGTATGAAAATCTAAAAGCGGAACTTAAACTTCCTTTACCAGCGAGTGAGTGCACTAGCCTGTTGAATGATGTTGCTGTTTCTCCGCGTGGTAATCCCCTTCTCCCGGCAAAGAAGGGGGTAAGACAAGGTACTATTTTGTCACCGACAGCATTTAATAACAGTATTGTAAAGCCACAATCAAAGTCACTTATGACTTACATTCTGCGCGGTGTTGATTTATCTTTGATTGGTTATGCGGACGATGTACTGAACCTGAGCCGCTTTCTGCAAGGACTAGAAGATAATTTTACTCGACTACAACAAGAGTATGCTCAGATTGGACTTCAGTTTAATGCCGACAAGTCTGAAGTACTGCTGTTTAATTCGAAATCTGATGCTGGTCGAAGCATCACACTTGGTGTTTCTACTGTTGGGCTCGCCGGTGGCATTGTATATCTGGGCCTTCCTATTGGACGGTCAATACTAGAGACGCGGCGGTTACTGCTTTCTCATTTTCAGAAGCGGGTTTCATTTACGTATAGCCGTATTGTGGCAAATAATCGGAAGTTTGACCGTCGTCTGCTGGCCTGGGTGTACAATGCTATGGTTTTGCCCCATTATTTGTACCTCAGCCCATTCTGGCGTATATTTACGGCTACAGATAGACTGAAATTGCGTTCAGTGTACTACAAGTATGCAAAGTTTTTGTTGCGTTTACCACCATGGACAAGCAATCGATATGTTTCGCATCGGTACGGCATCATGAATCCTGAAGAAGCTATCCTAGCGCAGATTACTCGATATAATTTGACACTTAAGTCCCATCCCTGGGCTATGATTCTCCAGCAGTAGTTGGCATAAGCTGTTGGTTGTTGTGTTTTGTTTTATTTTTTTTTTTTTTTGTTTCAGAAGAATTAGTGTTTTTGCGTTTTTTCTTGTCTTTTGTTGTGCTCCATCTGTTTATAATTGATGGGTAATAAATGCATTTATTTATTTATTTATTTATTCATAAATAGGGTAGTTGTAGTCATAGTTACAATAAATTACATTATCTCTGTGAATGATTCAGAGTTTCATAGCATAATTTAACAAAACATTACTTTCTATAATTTTAGGAAGTGGATAATATTGGAAGTAAGCATGGGCAGAGTTCTGTTCTTCTGAAGGAACAGAAAAAAAATAAACAGGGCTTGAATGAAACAGAACAGGTCAACAAAAAAACAGAAGACTTGTTTCTGTTTCTGTTGTTTTTTGGTAAAAACAGAAAATAGATGTTTTTGTTTAAAAAACAGCTGTTTGAACAGCTGTTTTTCGAACACCCAAAGCTTAAAGAAGAAAAAAATTGTAAATAATAAGTTTTAGTTTATAATCAGTACTATTGCATCATTTTTCCGCTAAAAAGAACAGTTTTTTTTTTAACTGTCTATGCACACAACATCGCCATCCTTTTTTATGGTTATTTTCTTCCATCTTCCCGTTCCTTTTTTGCAAAAATGCGCTTTTATTTTTATATGAAATCTCCTCGAATTTCCCGGAAATGCATACTAGTTATTTGAGACGTTTTGAAAATAAAATAATTTTCGTCGTCAAATTTCGCAGTCAGCTCAAAGTTATTTGTGTTTAAGAAGAGCCCATAGTTGCTTTGGCAGGGGAAAGTCTTCCCCTCCAGACCATGCTTTCCCCTTCCCCCATTCTGATTTTCGGAAGCCATCTGAAACAATGTATGAAAGAAGAAAAATACACGGGAAAATGAAACTTCTTACTGCCAAGTCAAAAATTTTCGTTGCCTTGCAGCTTCAAACAATCTTTTAAGACTAATTATTTCTTAGCCAGTGTGAGTGAGGGACAAATCAAAGGGAAAATTCATGGTTTAAGCGTACTTAGCATATTTTTACGGCGCTTTGTGCTAGAAATTAATGTTCTAGGCCCTCCGCCGAATTGATTTTTAAGTAAATATGTAAAATGAAGTTTCTCAAATTGTTAATTTCAAAGAAACTTAGACCCTTTGCTACACAATACTTTCTTTAAGCATTTTCTTCTCTTAAATAGGTTTTAAAGGGGATGCAAATATAAGAACCATTGTAATTATGGATAACTTATTTCGAAAATGTATTTGTTTTTGCAGCAGAAAATACTTTCTCCAACCCATACACTTGCTTTATTGTAGAAATTATTAACACTTCAAACTTTTGTTTTAAGAATTGGAGTGGACAAGCTCTTGATTATTTAGGCACGTTTTCATCGTCTATTGCAAAGGAAAAGGGGAAGTGACAACCTTGACAATCAATGTTTGAGCAAGTTTAATGTGTATTCAGATAGCCTGTGCTGCAACCTCGTTTTTTGATAGACACCCAGCTCCCGCTGGGTGTCTATATTTTTTTCAACAAACCAGAGGAGTCGATAATAGATAATTTTCTCGATTATTTTCCCCATCATTTATGATTTTCCATCATTCATGAAGCCAAAGCATGATTATAACAATTTAGAAGTTCCTGTTTGTATGAAGGGGTGAGATTCTTTATCCATGTAGGGTGTATATTGTCATAGCAGCCGCTAGTCTTAGTCCTAATATGATGTATTGCAGTATTCATTTCCTGGATTGAAAATGGACTGGTTATATGCTTGGATCCTGGGCGAGGTTGGTAACTAGAGTTCATAGGAATTGGGGATGTTTTGCTGCAATTGTTTAATGTTAGCTTATTAACAAAAACAGTGGCAAATAGCATAGCTTTTTCATTAGCATTGTCATAATAGGTTTTATTATGCATAAGCTCATACAGAAGTAGGTACTAGCTGCCTTTTTCGTTCTCCATTTATTTTGGCACTCATTTTTCCACCATGCTTTGGGAATGTGTTTAGGGAATATTTTCCTGGGTGTTGTCCTGGGGATAGTATGATTTGCTGTATTTATTAGTAAAGATGCCAAGATTTCAGCTTGTGTGTCAGTTGTTGCGTTTGAAATCCATGAATGTTGGGTGAAACTTGTAATTTCATCATTTAGCTTATTTTGGAACATAGCCAATTTGCTTTAGTGTTGATATATTTGGAGGTATGTGAGAGAGTTTCAGCAGGTTCATCTAGAGAGCAAACTATGGCAAAGTGGTCAGTACACAGACTATCAATTTTATTTATATAAATTTTATTCAAAATATTTAATGACACAATTTGTAGGTCAATTGTAGATTTTTGCCAATTCAGCAATGATTTTTGTTTTCTGTTGTTGTTGTATATTCATGGCCTGAACTGTATTGCAGTTTAGAATGAATAAGCATATATTTGGGGTTTGTATGTTTGATTGTGCATCCAGCTTGTCAGTTAAGAAATAAATTCCTGGTTGTGTTTCTGGTTTCTTTCTTGTTGGGAGGGGGGTTGCCAGGCCGACCTCATCTCACTAAGCAAGGAGGCTTGTTGGCTTGGTGATTCTTTTTGATAGAGATGTGAGCTAGGGTGCTTAAAGGATGGTGTTTTGTAAGGGGTACTTGATGCATTGGGAGTGTTTGACTTGGGAGTTTTGTTTGATTTCAATATAGGTTTTATTAGGTGTGATTGGGCAGTATTTGCTTCCATAGCTGCAAAAGGGTATAGAATGGCATTCTCTGTTGCTATTTGGAGTGTTAGTGCTCTTTTCTTTTATGCAGGGCATTGTAATTTATTGGTGGATTCATGTGGGCCTTTACAATTGATGCATGTAGGCTGAGTGTTGTTGCAAGTTCTCAATTCCTTAGGATGGGATCCTTTAAAATTACTACAAACTTGGAGAATTTAATTGCATTTATCTGCTGTGTGTCCCAGTTTCAGAAAGTTCTGACACTGGATAGTCTTTGGCTTGGATTCCTCGTGCGGTTTGATTTGCACAAATAAGATTAGCGTTTCTGGGATATTAATTTTTTCCTTCAGTGTAAATAAGAAAGATCTACTTCTTTTTATTCCATTAGAGTTGGGTTTATCCAGTTGAGTGACATCTTCTACAGGGATTGTGTTACCAGTCCTATCTGAGAGCCCTTCTTTTAACTCCTGAATAGGTATTTCTATGGGAACATTATATACTACTATTTTTGTAGGGGATTGTTGGTTTCCATTTAGATGAATTAATTGGGGTATTCAGAAGAGATTTTAGGTTAAGTATTATATCTGCTGATTTCTGATACTGGACAGCTATTTGCAAAGATCCATCACGGTGAATGTTAAGAAAAAACATTGTTTTTATCATTTTGAAAATTGCAACCCTTATTCTAGAAATCTTTGTTATTTCAAAGGGGTATTAGGAGAAATTTTGAGGTAAATTCCTAAGTTTTGGGAAGGAGAAACATGGACAGGGGGAGGAGAAATACTTTTGATTGGGGCCGTGTTTTTTACTTCTTTTAGAGCTCCTAGAAAGGACCTCTTTAAATCCATTATCATCTATGGTGACATTAGCTCCAACACTGATAATTGTCCTATTCTCAGAATTTGAGCTTTCATGTGAGCTTTGTGATAGAGAGCTTGACCAGCCAAGATGGGGTAAAAATGGATCAATTTCATTAGTATTGAGGGTGGGATCCGGAGGGACTTTTTTTCAGGGGGAGTTCTTTACATTGCCTATTGGAATAAGCTTTAATCTAAGCAGGAAAGGATTATACGATAATACAAGACCGTCTGCACTCTAATGTGGGGAAAACTTCACCATCCACAAAAGAAACGCCACAATATGGCCCTGAGGAGGATTTTGAGCATGATTGGTTCGGTATAACTATTGATAAATCGAGACAATAATTCACAAGAAATTTATTTTTAAATTTCTTCTTCTTCTTCTATTTAACAGCAGGCGGGCTTTTCAGTATAACTATTTAGCCCTTTTCCTTTTGCTTCACTCTGTGGGCTACAGAGCTACTGGCTTGATTGCCTCATATTTATTATATATATTCAGATATCTTTTAGCAGATCTTTCGACTCTAGGAGTTGAAATATAAGATGATAGATGTCGATTTCTATGCTCTGTGTGCAGGTACAGTTGGCTAGGCTCTTGGCTGATAGTGGGATTTTGTGGTGTTTGAAGTATTTTAACAGTTTACAAAGCAAGGTATGTTGTGCAGACGTCAGCATATTACATTTCTTATTGTTGCTGTTGCTCTTCTTCTTCTTCTTCTATTTCACAGCAGGCGGGTTTTTTAGTCGATACTATTTAGCCCCTTTCTTTTTGCTTCACTCTGTGGGCTAGAGAGCTACTGGCTTGATTGCCTCTTATTTATTAGATATTTTCATATATCTTTCAGTAGATCTTTTGACTCAAGGAGTTCAAAAATAAGATGATAGATGTCGATTTCTATGCTCTGTTTGCAGGTATAGTTGGCTAGACTCTTGGCTGATAGTGAGATTTTGTGGTGTTTGAAGCATTTTAACAGTTTACAAAGCAAGGTATGTTGTGCAGACGTCAGCATATTACATTCAAATAGGCAGTGGTCAATTGTTTCATTATTCATATTACAATACCTGCAAAGGGGGGACAGGGGAACTGAACCACTTGAATTAGGAAACTGGTACGAGAATGCAAGAAAGTTTGGTCCATTTGTTCCAGAACGAATTCTATGATAAATTTTAGAAAAATACTTATTGGGAAAGGGGGAAAGGATAGGACTATTCTTATAAGATGTAATATCTGATAGTTTCCATCGGTAAATATCTCTCATGGGGATTGGTCTCCCACTTGGCTGGTCAATATTTGTAGCATTTTTTGCTATTTCATCAGCCTGATGATTACCACTTTTACCAGAGTGGCTAGGAATATCCTGAAGATAAGTTCTTATGCCACTCGAAGCATTATTATCTATAATACTATAAGACAGTGATAAGTATCAATGTCCAACTTATACTGAGGAGCTGAGGCCAGCAACTCAAGGCTTGATAAAGAGTCGGAATAGAGTATAATATTTTTTGAATTAGCAATCAAAGGTTGGTTTTCCTAAGGTGTTCTAATGCCATGATTATGGCATTTAACTCAGCAGACATTATAGATACATTATTATACAATCTCTCACCCATTGCAATTTTCAGGTGAGGAAGGAAAGCACCTCTTACTACCTTCTCATTCTTTTTTGACCCATCAACAAATATTTGGAAGTGGTGTTTATAAGTGATTGTATTAATTTCAGCAAATTTTTTCAGGACAAAAGCAATGGTGGTTAAATCTTTATTCCAATTTGAGAAATCAGTATTTATTATAGGAATTGACCAATTCCATGGAGGAGATTGGGGGAAAGTAGGTGCAATAGACTTTACTGGTATGGGGAACTTCTTCTGAATATTTGCATGCTCATCTTCAATGCCTCTATACATGGCTGGATTTCTTAACCAATTATGCAGTGTTTGTGAGCTATTTGATTCAATTTTTGTAAGATGTTTTGTCAAGAGAAAGCTACGTCTCTCCCTTATTGTTGTTAATCTACTCTCCATAAGCAGAAACTTGGTGCTTGTGGGTTTCCTAAGACCAAATATGAGACGCATTATATCCTTTTGTGTTGTTTCAATTTTTTGCATCTGGGTCTTTGCACATACACCATAGACGATGAGCCCATAGTCAATATGGGGTCGTATCTGTGATTTATAAAACTGGAGTAAGGTTTTCTCCTTTCATCCCCAGGGTGTGGAAAAAAGTTTTTTTAGTATATTTGTTTTTCTATAGCATTTTTTTATTGTGTTTGAAATGTGGAGGTGGACATTTAGTTTTTGGTCAAGCATGAGACCTAGGTAATTAATATGATTATCTTCTGGAATAGTTGTTTTATTTAGAGTTAGTTTTGCATTAACATGGTTTAGCTTCCGGTGAAATTGAATTATTTTTGACTTGGTGGGTGCAATGTGTAAATCTGAATGTTGAGAGAATTTTTCAAACTGGAAAAGTGACTTTTGCAGATTTGACTGTGCTATCTGAAAGGTGTTGCCAGATGACCATAGCACCAGATCATCATCATATTGCAGATTCGTGTGGGGTAGGTTCTTGTCCCAGAGATATAGGGCAAATAGGAGGCAACTGAGGACTGCTCCCTGAGGTAGTCCTTTGGTTATTGTCGTTTGGGGTGAAGAGGCTGAACCAACACAAACGATGAAACTTCGCACTTCTATGAAGGATTTAATAAAAGATACTAGCTTAGGGGATACTCCAAGGTTTGCAAGCTTGTTTTAAAGGATTTGGTGGTTCACATTGTCATATGCCCCTTCAAAATCTAGGAAAGCTGCAACTAGAACATTATTTTTTGAAAAAGATTCATTTATTGCATTTGTTAGCAAAATGAAAGCATCTGTTGAGGAGTGGTTTCCTGAATCCAGTTTGAGTGTGAGGGATCATATTATTTTTTTCAACAAACCAGAGGAGTATCTAATAGATCATTATTTACATTATTGTCACACTCAGAGGAATAACTATAATGTGCCTATACCACTCAAGATTATCTTTTGGTTTATTTTTCTGTAGGTTGGGTAGGAAGAATGAAAATTTCCAGACACTGGGGGACATATAAGATGCCCAAGCGTGATTATGACAATTTAGCAGTTCTTGTTTGTATGAAGGTGTGAGATTCTTTATTCAAATAGGGTGTATATTGTCATAGCTGTCGCTAGTTTTGGTCCTAATATGATGTTTTGCATTATTCAATTCCTGGATTGAAAATGGATTAGTTATGTACTCGGATCCTGGGCGTGGTTGGTAACTTGGGTTCATAGGAATTGGGGACAGTTTGCTTTCATTATTTAATGTTAGCTTATTAATAAAAAGGGATTATTAAGAAGAGGTTATCTTTTTCATTATCATTGTCATAATGGGTATTATTATGTATAAGCTCATACAGGAGTGGGTTGGGGGAAGTCTTTTTCCCACAGATGTGGCTTATGAATTTATGTATAATTGGCTCATGTGTTTCTCTGGAGAGATTATTTGCAAAATTATTCCAGTAGTTATATTTAGCATCTATTATAGTCCTTTTTAGATTAGATTCTGCTTGTAGTTTTTTTAAATATGTAGTAGGTGATGGTTTTTTTATGAAGTCTGTCCTAGCTGCCTTTTTTATTCTCCATTTATTTAGGCACTCATTTGTCCACCATGTGTTGTGAAGTATATTATTATGGTATTTGGGGGTTGTAGTCGTAGATGCCTTTGTTCTTCCTTTATAGGAGAGATAAACTCTGGCCCTAAGGTAATTAAACTTTGGTAGCGTGCCTTAGGCTGTGACCGAACTAATGAGGCGTACCGACTGGGTATGTTCGAGGGACTAAAGTTAGATCGTAGAGATGTTGTCTAAAATACAATACTTTTATTCATTTAACATATAACAATAACAGATATATACTTTCTACTGGGACTGGCTGTCCCAAGTAGACCACAAGTCTCAGAAACTACAATAATGTATAATAAGATACTTAGACACTTACAATGATAAGACAAAATTCCAAGGTATTTCTAAGAACAACGGACCAGAGGTCAGTCCGGCATAAAGTTAGTGTCAGATTCCCTCTTCCGATAAAATGTATCTTTTATACATTTTTATCAACCACACCTTCCCACTTAATCGCTAGGAAGTGGTAATTTCTCAATTTCCTTATCTTAATAAAAAGTGGTATTTCAAAACTTCACATTTGTGTCTTATATATTTTTACTAAATTGATAATTAACTAAATTAGAAAGCTTTACCACAATACTACCCATCTAAAGAAGAATTGTCCCAATTCTCAATATTTTACTTTTAAAACAATTTAATTTTGTTTTCAACAATTATGCTGCCATCTTTGGGTCATTATGTACATCTACCCTCAATGGGTTTCCTTAGGGTTATGTTTCTGGTCCAATATAGGCCATGTTCTTTTTTTGTCGAAGGATTTCAATTTGAAATTCATCCTGGTTTCTCTTTTTCTCTGTATCTAGGACTGAAAATTACTATTTTATCCTTCTTCATATGCATCTTCTGTTTTAACTTGACCCCAAGCGGCTTAAACATAATATTAAAGGTTTTGTTAAAATTAGATTTCAAGTTATATTAGAAAAGTTTATGAATTATTTGACTTTAAATTTAATTCCCATTAATAATTTAATTTATCTGTGTGATGTGGTTGATATACCGTTTATTTTTCGTTTTAGAAATACCTTGGATAAATTACGTACAACATTTTTAATTTTTAAATTTTCACATATTTTTCCAGCACAAAGCATTTTTACATATTTCCAGCCATTTGGGCTAGGTAGCACATTATCTAGGCCTAAATTAAGTTCTGATTTTATCTCACTTTTGATGAACTTGTAGTAAAGTCCGTAGTACTGCTATAGTTTCCAAATATCAGTTGATCAAGTACGGTTTGGTTTCTGAGGGTATGAGATGATAGTATTAGGATATATTTGAAGTGTCTTCAAAATTTGTTACTATCCAAAAATGTGTCAAAATATGATTGAAAGAACAATGGATCCGAAAGGATGCTACGAAAAATTTGATTTCCAAAAACAATCGCTAAGTCTGTATCTAAAATAATCATTCACATTAGAATACATATAAAGCATAAAATTTTAAATATATAGCAGAAAGAAAAACTCAATTTTGTAAAGTTTAATTCTTTTCATTACTTTTCTCTCTTTTAATTACTCCAAAAATAGGATGTTTGTAATTTGTGGTAATTAAATGTAATAATGTAATAAATGGTGATATAAATGCTTTGTATCACTGATAAAACTCTTACTGATTCTTTATACCACTTGTACATGCTTTTGGTGCTTTTATATATGTGTTTTATTACCTATAAAACTCTTACTGATGCTTTATACCACTTGTACACGCTTTTGAGGCTTTTATAAATGCTTTTTATCACCTATAAACTCTTACTGATGCTTTATACCACTTTTGCACGGTTTTGGGGCTTTTATAAACGCTTTTTATCACCTATAAAACTCTTACTGATACTTTAATCCACTTGTACGCGATTTTGGTGCTTGTATGAATGCTTTGTATCACTTATAAGACTCTTTCTGATGCTTTATAAAACTTGTAAACGCTTTTGTTGTTTTGATAAATACTTTGTATTACTTATAAAACTCTTACTGATGCTTTATAAAAATTGAAAAAGCCTTTGTTGTTTTTATAATACTTTGTATTTCTGAAAAAACTTTTACTGATGCTTTATATCACTTGTACATACTTTTGGGGCTTTTATAAATGCTTTTTATCACCTATAAAACTCTTACTGATGCTTTATACCACTTGTACACGCTTTTTGGGGCTTTTATAAATGGTTTTTATCCCATATAAAACTCTTACTGATGCTTTATACCACTTGTACATGCTTTTAGGGCTTTTATAAATGCTTTTTAGCATTTATAAAACTCTTACTAATGCTTTATACTGCTTGTACACGCTTTTATAAACGCTTAGTATCGCTTAGTATCGCATAAAGCGTGTAAACCACTTTTACACGCTTCTGGTGCTTTTATAAATGCTTTATACTAGTTGTACACGCTTTTGGGGCTTTTATAAATGCTTTTTATGACCTATAAAACACTTACTGATGCTTTATATCCCTTGTACACGCTTTTAGTTCTTTTATAAATGCTTTGTATCGCTGATAAAACTCTTATTGTTGCTTTATACCACTTGCACACGCTTTTGGTGCTTTTATAAGTGTTTTGTATAACTTATAAAACTTTTGCTGATGCTTTATACCACTTGTACATGCTTTTGGTGCCTTTATAAATGCTTTGTATTGCTGATAAAACTCTTACTGATACTTTATACCACTTGTAAACGCTTTTGGTGCTTTTATAACAGCTTTGTATCAAATATAAAACTCTTACTGATGCTTTATACCACTTGTACACGCTTTTGGTGCTTTTATAAATGCTTTGTATCGCTGATAAAACTCTTACTGATGCTTTATACCAATTGTAAACGCTTTTGGTGCTTTTACAAGTGATTTGTATCAATATAAAACTCTTACTGATGCTTTATACCACTTGTACACACTTTTGGGGCTTTTATAAATCCTTTTTATCATCTATAAAACTCTTACTGATGCTTTATACTACTTGTTTATGCTTTTGGTGCCTTTATAAATGCTTTTTATCACTTATAAAACTCTTGCTAATGCTTTATACTATTGTACACGCTTTTGGTGCTTTTATAAATGCTTTGTATTGCTGATAAAACACTTACTGATGCTTTATACCACTTTTACATGCTTATGGTGCGTTTATAAATGCTTTTCATCGCTTATAAACTCTTACTGATGCTATATACCACTTTTACACGCTTTTGGGGCTTTTATAAATGCTTTTTATCACCTTTAAAACTCTTACTGAGACTTAATGTCACTTGTACACGCTTTTGGGGCTTTTATAAATGCTTCGTATCTCCTATAAGATTATCACTGATTAAGCTTACCACATGTCAACGTTTGTTTGGCCTTTATAAAATCTAGTCATTGCTGATAAAGCTCAGATTTATGCATTAATTTTACTGCACACACTGGTGGGGCCCTTACAATAGCTTTTAATCGCCGATAAAACTTACACTGAGTAATAATACCTAGTGTGCTCACATCCGGGTCCTTAAAATTTGCTTGTCGTCACATGTTAGTCACAAACTAGTGCTTTACTCCACATACACTCGCTTTTGGTTCTTTTCTACAGTAGTCGATTAAACTTTTAAACTGATACTGATTCTTTATTCAACTTGTAAATGCTTTTCATGCTTTTATAAATGCTTTTTATCACCTATAAAACTCTTACTTATTCTTTATACCACTTGTAAACGCGTTTGGTTCTTTTATAAATGCTTTGTATCACTGATAAAACTCTTACTGATTCTTTATACCACTTGTACATGCTTTTGCTGCATTTATATATGTGTTTTATCAACTATAAAACTCTTACTGATGCTTTATACCACTTGTACACGCTTTTGAGGCTTTTATAAATGCTTTTTATCACCTATAAAACTCTTACTGATACTTTATACGACTTTTACACGCTTTTGGGGCTTTTATAAAAGCTTTTTATCCCCTGTAAAACTCTTACCGATGCTTTATACCACTTGTAAACGCTTTTGGGGCTTTTATAAATGCTTTTTATCACTTTATACCACTTGTACACGCTTTTGGTGCTTTTATAAATGCTTTGTATCACTTATAAAAATTCTTACTGATGCTTTATACTGCTTGTACACGCTTTTGGTGCTTTTATAAATGCTTTGTATCGCTGATGAAGCACTTACTGATGCTTTATACCACTTTTACACGCTTTTAGTGCTTTTATAAATGCTTTTGATCGCTGATAAACTCTTACTGATGCTTTATACCACTTGTAAACGGTTTGGGGCTTTTATAAATGCTTTTTATCACCTATAACACACTTACTGAGGCTTTATAGCACTTTTACACACTTTTGCGGCTTTTATAAATGATTTTTATCACCTATAAAACTCTTACTATTGCTTTATACCACTTGGAAACGCTTTTGATGCTTTTATAAATGCTTTTTATCACTTATAAGACTCTTACTAATGCTTTATACCAATTGTAAAAGCTTTTGGTGTGTTTATTAATGCTTTGTATCGCCGATAAATATGTTACTCATGCTTTATACAAATCGTCACCGCTTTTGGGGCTTTGATAAATTCTTTGTATCGATTATAAAACTCTTGCTAATGCTTTATACCACTTTTGCACGCTTTTGGTGCTTTTATAAATGATTTGTCTTGCTGATAAAACTCTTACTGATGCTTAATACCACTTGTACACGCTTTTGGTGCTTTCATAAATGCTTTGTATCAAATAGAAAACTCTTCCTGATGCTTTTTACCTCTTGTACACGCTTTTGGGGCTTTTATAAATGCTTTTTATTGCTAATAAAACTCTTACTGTTGCTTTATGCCACTTGTATATGCTTTTGGTGCTTTTATAAATGCTTTGGATGAATTATACAACTCTTACTGATGCTTTAAACCACTTGTGCACGCTTTTGGTGCTTTCATAAATGCTTTGTATCAAATATAAAACTCGCACTGATGCTTTACACCACTTGTACACGCTTTTGGTGCTTTTATAAATGCTTTGTATCGCTGATAAAACTCTTACTGATGCTTTATACCACTTATACATGCTTTTGGTGCTTTTATAAATGCTTTATATAAACTATAAGATTCGTACTGATGCTTTATACCACTTGCACACGCTTTTGGTGCTTCAATAAATGCTTAGCATTGCTGATAAAACTCTTATCGATGCTTTATACCACTTGTACACTCTTTTGTTGCTTTTATAAATGCTTTGTATCGAATATAAAACTCTTACTGATGCTTTATACCACTTGTACAGGCTTTTGGGGCTTTTATAAATGTTTTGTTTCGCTGATAAAACTCTTACTGTTGCTTTATACCACTTATAATGGCTTTTGGTGATTTTATAAATGCTTTGTTTGAGCTATAAAACTTTTACTGATGCTTTGTACCACTTATACACGCTTTGGATGGTTTTATAAATGCTTTTTATCGCTGATATAACTCTTCCTGATGCTATGAACAGCTTATACACACTTTTAGTGCTTTTATAAATGCTTTTTATCACCTATAAAACTCTTACTGATGCTTTATACCACTTGTACACAAATTTGGGGCCTTTATAAATCTTTTTTATTACCTATAAAACTCTTTCTGATGCTTTATATCACTGGTACACGCTTTTGGGGCTTTTATAAATGCTTTTTATAACCTATAAAAATCTTACTGATTCTTTATACCACTTTTAAACGCTTTTTGTGCTTTTATTAATGCTTTGTATCACTGATAAAACTCTTACTGATGCTTTATACCACTTGTACAAAGTTTTTTGGCTGTTATATATGCTTTTTATCACCTATAAAATTCTTACTGATGCATTATACCACTTGTTCAAGCTTTTGGGGTTTTTATAAATGCTTTCTATCGCCTATAAAACTCTTACTGGTGCTTTATAGAACTTGTACACGATTTGGGGCTTTTATAAATGCTTTGTATCACTGATGAAACTCTTACTGATTCTGTATATCACTTTTACATGCTTTTGATGGTTTTATATATGCGTTTTATCACCTATAAAACTCTTACTGATGCTTTATACCACTTGTACACGCCTTTGCGGCTTTTATAAATGCTTTTTATCACCTATAAACTCTTACTGACGCTTTATACCACTTTTACACGCTTTTGGGGGTGTTATAAATGGTTTTTATCACCTATAGAACTCTTACTGATGTTTTATACCACTTGTAAACGCATTTGGGGCTTTTATAAATGCTTTTTATCACCTATAAAACTCTTACTGATGCTTTATACCACACGTACATGCTTTTGGTGCTTTTATAAATGCTTTCTATCACTTATAAAACTCTTACTAATGCTTTAAACTGCTTGTACACGCTTTTGGCGTTTACAAATACTTTGTATCGCTGATAAAGCACTTACTGATTCTTTATACCACTTTTACACGCTTCTGGTGCTTTTATAAACGCTTTTTATCGATGATAAACTCTTACTGATGCTTTATACCACTTGTACACGATTTTGGGGCTTTTATAAATGCTTTTTATCACCTATAACACTCTTACTGGGGCTTTATGCCACTTTTCCACACTTTTGGGGCTTTTATAAATGCTTTTTATCACCTATAAAACTCTTATTGTTGCTTTATACCACTTTTACACGCATTTGGTGCTTTGATAAATGCTTTGTATCGCTGATAAAACTCTTACTGATGATTTATACCACTTGTACACGCTTTCGGGGCTATTATAAAATCTATTTATCACCTATAAAACTGTTACTGATGCTTTGTACCACTTGTGCACGCTTTTGGTGCTTTTATAAATGATTTGTATCGCTGAGAAAACTCTTACTAATGCTTTTTACCACTTTTACACGCTTTTGATGCTTTTATAAATGCTTTGTATCGCTGATAAAACCAAAGCATAAATGCTTTGTATCACTTATAAAACATTTACTGATGCTTTATACCACTTGTACACGCTTTTTGTGCTTTTATAAATGCTTTGTATCGCTGATAAAACTCTTACTGATGCTTTATACCACTCGTACACGCTTTTGATGCTTTTATAGATGCTTTGTATCAAATACAAAACTCTTACTGGTGCTTTATACGTAAACGCTTTTGGGGCTTTTATAAATGCTTTTTGTCAACTATAAAACTATTACTGATGCTTTATACCACTTGTACATACTTTTGGTGCTTTTATAAATGCTTTTTATCACCTATAAAACACTTACTGATTCTTTATGCTACTTGTAAACGCTTTTGGTGCTTTTATAGATGCTTTGTTTAGCTATAAACACTCTTACTGATGCTTTGTACCACTTTTATACGCTTTTAGGGCTTTTATAAATGCTTTTTATCTCCTATAAAACTCTTACTGATGCTTTATACCACCTTTACACGCTTTTTGAGCTTTTATAAATGCTTTCTATCAACTTCAAAACTTTTACTGATGCTTTAGACTACTTTTACACGCTTTTGGGCCTTTTATAAATGCTTTTTATCAAAACTCTTATTGATGCTTTATACCACTTGTACACGCTTTTGGGGTTTTTATAAATGCTTTTAATCACCTATAAAACTCTTACTGATGCTGTATACCACTTTTACACACTTTTAGTACTTTTATACATGCTTTTTATCAAATATAAAACTCTTATTGATGCTTTATACCACTTGTACGCGTACACTTTTTTGGCGCTTTTATAAATGCTTCGTTTCGCTGATAAAACCCTTATTGTTGCTTTATACCACTTGTAAACGCTTTTGGTGCTTTTATAAATGCTTTGTATTGCGGATAAAAGTCATACTGATGCTTTATACCGCTTGTAAACGCTTTTGGTACTTTTATAAATGCTTTGTATCAAATACAAAATTCTTACTGGTGCTTTATACCACTTGTACACGCTTTTGGTGCTTTTATAAATGCTTTTTATCATCTATAAGACTCTTACTGATGCTTTATACCACTTGTACATAATTTTTGGGCTTTTACAAATGCTTTGTATCAAATACAAAACTCTTACTGATGCTTTATATCACTTGTACACGCGTTTGGTGCTTTTATAAATGCTTTGTTTCGCTGATAAAACTCTTACTGTTGCTTTATACCACTTGTACACGCTTTCGGTGCTTTTATAAATGCATTGTATCAGTAATAAAACTCTTACTGATGCTTTATACCGCTCGTACACGCTTTTGGTACTTTTATAAATGCTTTGTATCAAATACAAAATTCTTACTGGTGCTTTATACCACTTGTACACGCTTTTGGGGCTTTTACAAATGCTTTTTATTATCTATAAAACTCTTACTGATGCTTTATACCACTTGTACATACTTTTGGTGCTTTTATAAATGCTTTGTATCAAATACAAAACTCTTCCTGGTGCTTTATACCACTTGTACACGCTTTTGGTGTTTTTATAAATGCTTTGTTTCGCTGATAAAACTCTTACTGATGCTATCTACCACTTGTACACGATTTTGGTGCTTTTATAAATGCTTTGTATCAGTAATAAAACTTTTACTGATACTTTACACCAATTATACACGCTTTTGATGCTTTTATAAATGCTTTGTATCACTTATAAGACTGTTACTGATGCTTTATACCACTTTTACACGCTTTTGGTGCTTTTATAAATTCTTTTTATCTAATATAAAACTCTTATTGATGCTTTATACAACTTGTACACGCTTTTGGGGTTTTTATAAATGCTTTTTATCACCTATAAAACTGTTACTGATGCTTTTTACCACTATTACACGCTTTTAGTGATTTTATAAATGCTTTTTATAAAAAATAAAACTCTTATTGATGCTTTATAACACTTGTACACGCTTTTTGTGCTTTTATAAATGCTTTATATCAAATATAAAACTCTTACTGATGATTTATACCACTTGTACACGCTTTTGAGGTTTTTAAAAATCTTTTTATCACCTATAAATTCTTACTAATGCTTTATACCACTTGTATAAGCTTTTGGTGCTTTTATAAATGCTTTTTTTATCACTTATAAAACTCCTACTGCTGCTTTATACCACTTGTAAACGCTTTTGGGGCTTTGATAAATGCATTGTATCGCTGATAAAACTCTTACTGATGCTTTCTACCACTTGTACACGCTTTTGGTGCTTTTATAAATGCTTTGTATTACTTATAAAACTCTTACTGATGCTTTATACCACTTGTACACGCTTTTTGTGCTTTTATAAATGCTTTGTATCACTTATAAAACTCTTACTGATGCTTTACACCAATTTTAGACACTTTTGGTGGTTTTATAAATTATTTGTAACAACTGAAAATGTCATAACGATTTTTTTTTCCACTTGTAAACGCTTTTGGGGCTTTTTTAAATTCTTTGAATCACCTATACGACTGTTACTGATGCTTTATACCACTTATACACGCTTTTGGTGCTTTTATAAATGCTTTTTATCAAATATAAAACTCTTATTGATGCTTTATACCACTTGTACACGCTTTTGGTGCTTTTATAAATGCTTTGTATCAAATATAAAACTCTTACTGATGCTTTATACCACTCGTACACGCTTTTGAGGTTTTTAAAAATCTTTTTATCACCTATAAATTCTTACTAATGCTTTATACCACTTGTACAAGCTTTTGGTGCTTTTATAAATGCTTTTTTATCACTTATAAAACTCCTACTGGTGCTTTATAACATTTGTAATCGCTTTTGGGGCTTTTATAAATGCATTGTATCGCTGATAAAACTCTTACTGATGCTTTATACCACTTGTATACGCTTTCGGGGCTTTTATAAGAGCTATTTATCACCTATAAAACTCTTACTGATGCTTTGTACCACTTTTACACGCTTTTGAGGCTTTTATAAATGCTTTTTAACACCTATAAAACTCTTACTGATGCTCTATTACATTTATGCATGCTTTTAGGGCTTTTAAAAATGCTTTGTATTGCTGATAAAACTCTCAATGATGCTTTGTACCACTTGTACACGCTTTTGATGCTTTTATAAATGCTTTGTATCGCTGATAAAACTCTTACAGTTGCTTTATACCACTTGTATACGCTTTTAGTGCTTTTATAAATGCTTTGTATCACTTATACAACTCTTACTGATGCTTTATACGCCTTGTACACGCTTTTGTGGCTTTTATAAAAGATTTGTATAAGTTAAAAAACTCTTACCGTTGCTTTATACCACTTGTATACGCTTTTGGTGCTTTTATAAATGCTTTGTATCACTTATACAACTCTTACTGATGCTTTATACCACTCGTGCACGCTTTTGGTGCTTTTATAAATGATTTGTATCGCTGATAAAACTCGTACTGAAGCTTAATACCACTTGTACACGCATTTGGTGCTTTTATAAACGCTTTGTATCAAATATAAAACTCTTACTGATGCTTTACACCGCTTGTACACGCTTTTGGTGCTTTTATAATTGCTTTGTATCGCTGATAAAACTCTTACTGTTACTTTGTACCACTTGTACATGCTTTTGGTGGTTTTTTTTTAAATGCTTTATACAACTTAAAAAACTCTTACTGATGCTTTATACCACTTGTACACGCTTTTGGTGCTTTTATAAATACTTTTTTTGTCTATAAAACTCTTACTGATGCTTTATACCACTTGTACACTTTTTTGGCGCTTTTATAAATGCTTTGTTTCGCTGATAAAACCCTTAATGTTGCTTTATACCATTTGTACTCGCTTTTGGTGATTATATAAATGCTTTGTTTGACCTATAAAACATTTACTGATGCTTTATACCACTTATACACGCTTTGTGTGGTTTTATAAATGCTTTGTATCGCTGATAAAACTCTTACTGATGCTTTAAACCACTCGTACACGCTTTTGGCGCTTTTATAGATGCTTTGTATCAAATATAAAACTCTTACTGATGCTTTATACCACTTGTACAAGCTTTTGGGGCTTTTATAAATGCTTTTTATTACTTATAAAACTCTTACTTATGCTTTTTACCACTTTCAAACCCTTTTGGGACTTTTATAAATGCTTTTTATCACCTATGAAAGTCTAACTGATGCTTTATACCACTTGTACACGCTTTTGGTGTTTTTATAAATGCTTTGTATCGCTGATAAAACTCTTGATGATGCTTTATACCACTTGTACACGCTTTTGGTGCTTTTATAAATGCTTTGTATCAGTTATAAAACTCTTACTGATGCTTTATACCACTTATACACGCTTTTGGTGCTTTCATAAATGCTTAGTATCGCTGATAAAACTCTTACCGATGCTTTATACCACTTGTACACGCTTTTAGTGCTTTTATAAATGCTTGTTTTCAAATATAAAACTCTTATTGATGCTTTATACCACTTGTACAAGCTTTTGGGATTTTTATAAATGCTTTTTATCACCTATAAAACCCTTATTAATGCTTTATACTACTTGTACAAGCTTTTGGTACTTTTATAAATGCTTTTTATCACTTATAAAACTCTTACTGGTGCTTTATACCACTTGTAAACGCTTTTGGTTCTTTGATAAATGCATTGTATCGCTGATAAAACTCTTACTGATGCTTTATACCACTTGTCCACGCTTTTGGTACTTTTATAAATGATATGTATTGCTGATAAAACTCTTACTTATGCTTAATACCACTTGTACACGCTTTTGGTGCTTTTATAAACGCTTTGTATCAAATATAAAACTCTTACTGATGCTTTATACCACTTGTACACGCTTTTGGTGCTTTTATAAATTCTTTGTATTGCTGATAAAACTCTTACTGTTGCTTTATACCACTTGTACACGCTTTTGGTGCTTTTATAAATGCTTTGTATCACTTATAAAACTCTTACTGATGCTTTAGACCACTTGTAAGTGCTTTTGGTGCTTTAATAAATTCTTTGTATTGCCTATAAAACTCTTACTGATGCTTTATACCACTTGTACACGCTTTTGTTGCTTTTATAAATGCTTTGTATCACATATAAAACTCTTACTGATGCTTTATACCACTTATACACGCTTTTAGTGCTTTTATAAATGCTTCTTATGTAATATAAAACTCTTATTGATGCTTTATACCACTTGTACACGCTTTTGGGGTTTTTATAAATGCTTTTTGTCACCTATAAAACTCTTATTGATGCTTTATTCCACTTTTACACGCTTTTGGTGCTTTTATAAATGCTTTTTATCAAATATAAAACTCTTACTGATGCTTTATACCACTTGTACACGCTTTTGGTGCTTTTATAAATGCTTTGTATCAAATATAAAACTCTTACTGATGCTTTATACCACTTATACACGATTTTGAGGTTTTTGTAAATGCTTTTTATCACCTATAAAACTCTTACTAATGCTTTATACCACTTGTACAAGCCTTTGGTGCTTTTATAAATGCTGTTTTATCATTTATAAAACTCCTACTGGTGCTTTATACCACTTGTAATCGCTTTTGGGGCTTTTATAAATGCATTGTATCCCTGATAAAACTCTCGCTGATGCTTTATACCACTTGTATACACTTTCGGGGCTTTTATAAGAGCTATTTATCACATATAAAACTCTTACTCATGCTTTGTACCACTTTTAAACGCTTTTAAGGCTTTTATAAATGGTTTTTATCACCCATAAGACTTTTACTGCTGCTTTATACCACTTTTGCACGCTTTTGGTAATTTTATAAATGATTTGTATCGCTGATAAAACTCTTACTGATTCTTTGTACCACTTGTACACGCTTTTGATGCTTTTATAAATGCTTTGTATCAGAGATAAAACTCTTACTGATGCTTTATACCACTTGAACAGGCTTTTGGGGCTCTTATAAATGCATTGTATATGCTGAACAACTATTACTTATGTTTTAAGCCGCTTGTGAACACTTTAGGGTATTTTATAAATACTTGGTATCGCTTATGAAACTCTTAATGATGCTTTTAACCACTTGTATACGCTTTTGGGGCTTTTATAAATACTTTGTATCACTTATACAACTCTTACCGATGCTTTATACTACTTGTGCACGCTTTTGGTGCTTTTATAAATGATTTTTATTGCTGATAAAACTCGTACTGATGCTTAATACTACTTGTACACGCATTTGGTGCTTTCATAAACGCTTTGTATCAAATATAAAACTCTTACTGAGGCTTTACACCACTTTTGGTACACGCTTTTAGTGCTTTTATAATTGCTTTGTATCGCTGATAAAACTCTTACTGTTGCTTTATACCACTTGTACATGCTTTTGGTTTTTTTATAAATGCTTTGTATAACTTGAAAAACTCTTACTGATGCTTTATACCACTTGTACATGCTTTTGGTGCTTTTATAAATGCTTTGTATCGCTGATAAAACTCTTACTGATGCTCTATACCACTTGTACACACTTTTGGTGCTTTTATAAATGCTTTATATCACCTATAAAACTCTTACTGATGCTTTTTACCACTTGTACAAGCTTTTAGTGCTTTTATAAATGCATTTTATCACCTATTAAACTCTTACTGATGCTTTTAACCACTTGCACACGCTTTTGATGCTTTTATAAATGCTTTGTATCACCTATTAAACTCTTACTGATGCTTTATACCACTTGTACATGCTTTTGGGGCTTTTATAAATGCTTTGTATCACTTATAAAACTCTTACTGGTGCTTTATACTACTTGTGCACGCTTTTGGTGCTTTTATAAATGATTTGTATTGCTGAAAAAACTCGTACTGATGCCCAATACCACTTGTACACGTATTTGGTGCTTTAATAAACGCTTTGTATCAAATATAAAACTCTTACTGAGGCTTTACACCACTTTTGGTACACGCTTTTTGTGCTTTTATAATTGATTTGTATCGCTGATAAAACTCCTACTGTTGCTTTATACCACTTGTACATGCTTTTGGTTTTTTTATAAATGCTTTGTATAACTTAAAAAACTTTTACTGATGCCTTATACAACTTGTAAACGCTTTTGGTGCTTTTATAAATGCTTTGTATCACTGATAAAATTCTTATTGATGCTTTATAGCACTTGTACACGCTTTTGGTGCTTTTATAAATGCTCTATATCACTTATAAAACTCTTACTGATGCTTTTTACCACTTGTACACGCTTTTGGTGCTATTATAAATGCATTTTATCACCTATTAGACTCTTACTGATACTCTTACTGATGCTTTATACCACTTGTACAGGCTTTTGGTGCTCTTATAAATGCTTTTATCACCTATAAAACTCTTACTGATGCCTTATACAACTTGTAAACACTTTTGGTTCTTTTATAAATGCTTTTTATCACCTATAAAACTCTTAGTGATCTTATACCACTTTTACACACTTTTGGGGCTTTTATAAATGCTTTTTATTACCTATAAAACTCTTAGTGATGCTTTACACGGCTTGTACACGCTTTTTGTTCTTTTATAAATGCTTAGTATCGCTGATAAAACTCTTACTGTTGCTTTATACCGCTTGTAAACGCTTTTGGAGTTTTTAAATGCTTTTTATCACCTATTAGACTCTTACTGATGCTTTGTACCACTTGTACACGCTTTTGGGGTTTTTATAAATGCTTTTTATCACTTATAAAACTCTTACTGATGCTTTTTCCTATTTGTACACGCTTTTTGGGTTTTGTAAATGCTTTTTGTCACTTATAAAATTCTTACTTATGCCTTATACCACTTGTAAACGCTTTAGGAGAATTTTAAATGCTTTTTATCACCTATTTAACTCTTGCTGATGCTTATTACCACTTGTACACGCTTTTGATGCTTTTATAAATGCTTTGTATCCCCTATTAAACTCTGACTGATGCTATATACCACTTGTACACGCTTTTGATGCTTTTATAAATGCTTTGTATCCCCTGTTAAACTCTTACTGATGCTTTACACCACTTTTACACGCTTTTGGGGCTTTTATAAATGCTTTGTATCGCTGATAAAACTCTTACTGATGCTTTATACCCCTTGTACATGCTTTTGGTGGTTTTATAAATGCTTTATATCACTTATAAAACTCTTTCTGATGCTTTATACCACTCGTAAATGCTTTTGGTGTTTTAACAAATACTTTGTATTGCTGATAAAACTCTTACTGATGCTTTATACCACTTGTACACGCTTTTTTTTCTTTTATAAATGCTTCGTATCAACTATAAAACTCTTACTGATGCTTTATACCACTTGTACACGCTTTTTGGGCTTTTATAAATGCTTTTTTTCGTCTATAAAACTTTTACTGATGCTTTATACCAATTGTACACGCTTTTGGTGCTTTTATAAATGCTTTGTATCGCTTAAAAAACTCTTACTGATGCTTTATACCACTTGTACACGCTTTTAGTGCTTTTATAAATGCTTTTTATGTTATATAAAACTCTTATTGATGCTTTATACCACTTGTACACGCTTTTGGGGTTTTTATAAATGCTTTTTATCACCTATAAAACTCTTACTGATGCTTTATACCACTTTTACACAATTTTAGTGCTTTTATAAATGCTTTTTATCAAACATAAAACTCTTACTGATGCTTTATATCCCTTGTAAACGCTTTTGTTGCTTTTATAAATGCTTTGTATCAAATACAAAACTCATACTGATGCTTTATACCACATGTACACGCTTTTGGTGATTTTATAGAGGCGTTTTATCACCTTTAAAAATCTTACTGATTCTTTATAACACTTGTAAACGCTTTTTTTGCTTTTATAAATGCTTTTTTATCACTTATAAAACTCCTACTGGTGCTTTATACCATTTGTAATCGCTTTTGGGGCTTTGATAAATGCATTGTATCGCTGATAAAACTCTTACTGATGCTTTATACCACTTGTATACGCTTTCGGGGCTTTTATAAGAGCTATTTATCACCTATAAAACTCTTACTGATGCTTTGTACCACTTTTACACGCTTTTGAGGCTTTTATAAATGCTTTTTATCACTTCTAAAAGTCTTACTGATGCTTTATACCACTTTTACACACTTTTGGTGCTTTTATAAAAGCTTTGTATCGCTGATAAAACTCTTACTGATTCTTTGTACCACTCGTGAACGCTTTTGGTGCTTTTATAAATGCTTTGTATCGCTGATAAAACTCTTACCGATGCTTTATACCACTTGTATACGCTTTTGGTGCTTTTATAAATGCTTTCTATCACTTATACAACTCTTACTGATGTTTTACACCACTCGTGCACGCTTTTGGTGCTTTTATAAATGATTTGTATTGCTGATAAAACTTGTACTGATGCTTAATACCACTTGTACACGCATTTGGTGCTTTCATAAACGCTTTGTATCAAATATAAAACTCTTACTGAGGCTTTACTCCACAATTGGTACACGCTTTTGGTGCTTTTATAATTGCTTTGTATCGCTGATAAAACTCTTACTGTTGCTTTATACCACTTGTACATGCTTTTTGGTTTTTTTATAAATGCTTTGTATAGGTTAAAAAAACTCTTACTGATGCTTTATACCACATGTACATGCTTTTGGTGCTTTTATAAATGCTTTGAATCGCTGATAAAACTCTTACTGTTGCTTTATACCACTTGTACGCACTTTTGGTGCTTTTTTAAATGCTTTATATCTGTTACGGGTCGGTCGAAAACAGGATCAGCCGCTTTGTGGCATGTTTGAAACAGGTTTTTGTGTGGCATGGCCGCATAGAAACAAAAATGAATTCTTGTCGAAAAGGGGCATGTTTAAGAGCTGACGTCACAAGACTTGTTGTGTTTCTTAAGCTAATACGAAGGTGATGACATGCCAATTCTAAACCAAAAATGACTCTATGGAAATGCGGCAGGTTTAGGCATTACGTAAAAGACTGGTTTCTGTCACAAAATTTTAATGTCTCTTGTTTTGGCTTTTGCCAAGGATACAAAGACATATCCATCGTATGTATGGGTCTGCTAATTACGAGTTATGGAGTTTGTACTTTGAATAGAAGATGGCATATGAGATGTGAATCTCCTATTTTTAAGTGCTATTTTGAAGTCTAATTTTGGATGTGTCAAACGTTCACTGATCTAGATAAACATTTGCAGGTACTACAGATTATCCCATATACAGGTTTTAATGTGTCCTTCGCAGTGAAAATCAGTGACCGGTAGCACTAATTTATGAAAAGTTTGGCGGGGGATATTTTCCACTGTTTGTGTTGTTCCAATAAAATACCAAAACAGGTTGTTTCAATAAGAATTCTTGCAAATGGTATTTTTATTAATCTAGAGGGTTGGTTAAAAAGTAGTTCTTAATTAAAAATTTGAATAAACTTGCCCTGAAAATCTCTAATGCTTAGCAAACTTTCACATGTCAAACACTATTAACAGGGAAATTTGATTCAGGAGGCCCTTTTTAAGACTTAGGAAAAAAGGTTTAACTTTACCGTAAAGAGCAGGGTATTGAGGAAGAGGCACCGCACAAATATATTAATTTCTGTTTTTTTCTTAAGTTTTAGTGCTGCTCCGTGCTTTCAGTTGAAAAATAGTTTTTCTTAAAATTTAATTTCAGATCTTTTTTCGAATAATAACGAGACACACACCTCCCCATTCATGGCAATTTCCCAAAGAAAAACTCCCCCAAGGAGAGTTCCCACGCGCAAGATAGTACCCACATGAATTTTGCCTCGTACAAGTCCATGCTTACTGCACCTGCCCAGCCCCCCCCCAAAAAAAAAAATCTTGTTCACGATTCTGGTTGAAAAAATCTTGTGAACATAATCTAACTCGAAAAAATACTTGTTTTTAACTTTATTTATGATCGTTTTTTTAATTCATACCAAAAATCACCTCTATGTTGGAAATTTTTCAAAGATCCTTCCCCTCCAACAGGAAGTTTCTTGTGTGGAAAATTTTACAGCAGAGAATTATTACTGATGATAGTTCTTCATGGATTACTTCTCATGAGGTTAATGAGTAAATTTTGCTTATGAATTCAGGCAAACTTCCCCCGTGTAAAATTTTTGTTGAAGTCAACCATCCCCCCCACGATTTTCTGGCGTCCTCTTTCCCTGTTTTTTTCACTCTTCCTTTAGAATAAACTTGTATATTTGGTCAATTATTGGCCCCTTTGTCAAATTGCCCCCCCTAAGAGTTTGCTCATTGGCGCTTTTGTCATATTGCCCCACCCCTCCCACCAATATTTTGCTATCGATCTGCCCCTGGACTCGAGCTCTCAATTGCTGATCTAACCAGCATCCTCCTGAGTATCAGTGATCACAAGGTGGAGTTGCAGATGACGAAGGGCAGTCCCCCTTCCATGTGTAATAGATCCCTGCTTATTTTGGGATTTAATGATACTCTAATTTCATTTCATGATAACAGCGTAGACCAGAAATATTCCCAGAATGCAGACCAAAAAGTAATACAGATACATTTTTTAAAGTTTCTTTTGTCCCCTCCTCAAACAATACATATCCCCCAAAAAATAAAAATTCTGGTTATGGCCCTGGTGATTATACATCGTTTTTTACTCCCGCAATGCCCTTGTCTCTCACTTAGAACTAATTCTGTATTTATCTGATGGTTCCATTAGAACTGTGATGTTTTGGCATTAAAATACACCATTTGAGATATCCCCCTCCCTCCCAAACTGCAGAATACTCACAGGATTCTATTGTAGAAGTTGAAGGGCCTTTTTAAGTTTATAATTTGTCCACTGCTTACAGATAAGATTTGTTATTGGAAAACTTTGAAGATATTTTGTGCAACCTGCAAATCCCAAATTTTAACTGTCAGCTGTCAAGTTCGTGCTTTCTTTTTCATAAGAAACAACGGTACTTGTTTAGAATCTAGGTACACACGCGAGAAGTGGAGTGTCATTAATTCTAATGAAATAAAACAAAAAAATTGGAGGGCAACTTGGCCCCGTCCCACGCTCATTTTTTTTCCAAAGTCACCCAATTAAAATTCTGAGATAGCCATTTTGTTCAACATAGTCGAAAATCTAATAAATATGTCTTTTAGGACGACTTCATCCCCCACAGTCCCCCGGGGAAGGGCTGCAATTTATGAACTTGTCCCTTGTTTTACATTTTTTAGGCTATTGGTTATTAGGACGTTAACCGACATTTTATGTACGGACTTTGTGCGGGGGGAGGGGGGGCCGGAGGAGGGGTTACTAGGGAAAATATTTCCGTGGAGCATGGTTACGTGGGGTAAGGGACCTTTCTATGACTAGGGCGCCAGATTTCCCAGCATTATTTAAAACGATAAGAAAATAAATTAAAAAAAACAAGTTTTTTCAACTGAAAGTAAGAAGCAGCATAAGAACTTAAAACGAACAGAAATTATTACGTATATGAGTGGGATCACCCTCAAGTCAATACCTCGCTCTTTACGCTATAGTTTTTTTTTTACTGCTTTCCAAAGAGCTATCTATTCTAATTAAAAAGCCTTTGTGATTCAGGGATTTGTTATTTAAACAAATTTTTAACTTTAGCGCAAAGAACGTGTTATTGACTAAGGGGAGAATCCCCTCATATAGGTAATAACATATACGTAATAAAAAAAAAAAAACAATAAAAAAAACAAGCGATACGGCTCAATAGTAATCAAAACTTTTAAAAACTTTTTTTAATGTTAATTCTAAATATATAAATTTTATTAAGTTTAGTATTACTCATAAAAGGCTACGAGCCTGAGAAAATATGCCTGATTTTTGAAAGAGAGGGGAAACATCCCCTACAAGTGAAATAATTTTAATGAAAATCACACCGTCAGATTCAGAGTATCAGAAAGCCCTATTACATATGTTTCAAGCTCATATCTTCAAAAAACTGCAACTTTGTATTTTTTGCCAGAAGAAAGATCACGGAGGTGTTTTTATTTTTTTTTTAAGGGGTAATCGTACCGACCCATTGGCCCTAGAACATCAAGAGACAGCTCATTCGAACGAAAATTAAAAGTTAAAGTGCCCTTTTCAGTGACCAAAAATGCTGGAGGGCAACTTGGCCCCCTCCCACGCCCTTTTTTTTCCAATTTCGTCTGATCAAAATTTTGAGATAGCCATTCTGTTCAGCATAGTTGAATAACCCAAAAAATATATAAAACAGTTCGTGGTAACGAACAGTAAGTAAGAAGCGACCCGGCTCAATGGTAACCGAAACTCTAAAAAACGGATTTTTGATACCAATAGATACATCAAAAGAATCAAATTTTAATTCTTTTTTTAAAGTTTCTCTTGTCCCCTCCTCAAACAAAATATATCCCCCAAAAAATGAAAATTTTGGTTATGGCCCTGGTGATTATACATCGTTTTTTCCCGCAATGCCCTTGTCTCTCACTTAGAACTAATTCTGTATTTATCTGATGGTTCAATTAGAACTGTGATGTTTTGGCATTAAAATACACCATTTGAGATATCCCCTCCCTCCCAAACTGCAGAATACTCACAGGATTCTATTGTAGAAGTTGAAGGGCCTTTTTAAGTTAATAATTTGTCCACTGCTTACAGATAGGATTTGCTATTGGAAAACTTTGAAGATATTTTGTGCAACCTGCAAATCCCAAATTTTAACTGTCAACTGTCAAGTTCGTGCTTTCTTTTTCATAAGAAACAATGGTGCTTGTTTATAATCTAGGTACACACGCGAGAAGTGGAGTGTCATTAATTCTAATGAAATAAAACAAAAAAATTGGAGGGCAACTTGGCCCCCTCCCACGCTCATTTTTTTTCCGAAGTCACTCAATTAAAATTCTGAGATAGCCATTTTGTTCAACATAGTCAAAAGTCGGGCACAGCCCCTTTCATATACGGAATAATTTCTGTTCGTTTTAAGTTTTAATGTCGCTCCTTACTTTCAGTTTAAAAAACTTGTTTTTTTTATTTAATTTCTGATCGTTTTTTAGTTAATGCAGCTTTTATTTTGGCTTGCCGGCATTGAATAAGTAAGCTAAATTTACATAAGAAAGTTACTTTTCTTTTGCTAAATGGCTCTCTAAATTTGGTTCTGACGTAATTTACAAATTAATTTACGTAACGAACTTCTATATTCGTATATTTTTCTTCTGGCAAAAAATACACAGTTGCAGATTTTTGCAGATATGAGCTTGAAACCTATGTTATAGGGTTTTCTGATACGCTGAATCTGACGGTGTAATTTTCACTAAATTGTTTTCACTTTTAGGGGATGTTTCCCCCCTCTTTAAAAAATCAGGTAAATTTTCTCAGTCTCGTAGCCTTTGATGAGTAATACTAAACTTAATAAAATTCATATATTTAGAATCAGCATTATAAGCCCATTCTTTTGATATATTTATTGACATCAAAGTTCCGTTTTTAAAAGTTTCGATTACTATTGAGCCGTATCGCTTGTTTTTTTTTTATTGTTTTTTTTTTATTAAGTATATGATGGGGTTCTCCCCTTAGTCAATACCACGTTCTTTACGTTAAAATTTAAAAACTTTTTAATTCACACACCCCTGAATCACACCGGCCGTTTAATTAGAATAGAGAGCCCCTCCTCCAGCCCTCCCCCCCACCAGAAAAAATTCTTCCTGAAAATGTCTGTATACTGCCCAATAACCAATACAATATGTAAGCAATGGGCAAAGTTCATAACTTGCAGCCCTTCACCTGTGAACTTTGGGGGATTAAGTCATCTTAAAAGACATATTTATTAGATTTTCGACTATGCTGGACAAAATGTCTATATCAAAATTTTAATTGGGTGACTTTGAGAAAAAAATGAGAGTGGGAGGGGGCCTAGCTGCCCTCCCATTTTTTTTGGTCACTTAAAAAGGGGACTAGAACTTTTAATTTCCATTCCAATGAGCCCTCTTACGATATTCTAGGACCACTGGGTCAATACGATTACCCCTGGGACAAAAAACAAATAAACACGCACCCGTGATCTTTCTTCTGGCAAAAAATGCAAAATTCCACATTTTTGTAGATATGAGCTTGAAACCTCTACAGTAGGGTTTTCTGATACGCTAAATATGATGGTGCGAATTTCATTAAGGTTCAAGAACTTTTAGGGGGTCTTTCCCCCTTTTTTCGAAAACCAGCCAAATTTTCTCAGGCGCGTAACTTTTGATGAGTAATATTAAACTTGATAAAACGTATATATTTGAAATCAAAATTAAAATGTGATTCTTTTGATGTATCTATTGGTACCAAATTCCGTTTTTTAGAGTTTCGGTTACCATTGAGCCGGGTCGCTCCTTACTTACAGTTCGTTACCACGAACTGTTTGAAAAGCAAGTTATTTAAAAATACTTCAAATTCAACAGCTCCTTGTGTTCTATGACTCAATCCTAAAGGAACGAGTCATAGAACGATAACAAAAACTGACTAGCTTAAAGAGCAAGGGTTGAGAAAGGAGCCGCTCCACTCATATTTAAAATGGCTCTTGTGTCTCTTAATCTTAAAACTTGGTTTTATAAATGTAATTTCTTATTGTTTTTCAAATTTTGACAAGAAATCCTTTCCTGCTTTCTGTGTAAAATTTGGCTCAGAAATTTCCCTGAATTTTACCATGAAAAATTATTCCCCCGGAAGGGCTTTATACCACTCAAGGACCCCCTTCCCACCAAAAAATACCGCTTCCCATTATAATTTTTTTACTATTCTGCAATGAGAAATACTATATGTGAACGGTGGGCAAACTGCGTAACTTGTAGTTCCTTCTTCTGGGACTATAAGGGATAATTTCCTCCCCAAAGATAAATTATTGGACCTTTCTACTGTTTAAATCAAATTAATAATGCCAAATTTTGATATGTCATTATATGGGAAAAAAGAGGCGTGGAACAATTGCTAGCTACCCTCCAATCTTTGGTTATTCTAAAAGGTCAGTAATATTTGTGATTCACGATCAAACAAGCCCTCTTCTAATCTTCTAGGTTTGGTTTGCTACAATTGGGCATGAGGAACGAAACATATAAACCCGTATCTCTTCAAGGAAAAAGTACAAAATTCAAGATTTTAGATAGAAAATAGGAGATAAAACTTCCACACTTAGGCTCTCTAATCAGAAAATAATAAAATGAAAAATAAAATCAAAACAGGTGAGAAAACAAGGATTTTGTCAGCCAGTGGCAAACCATGATGACGAAGAAACAAGCAAATATTTCTACAAGGACCTCCCTCAAGCTGTCCTCAGTGCTAAGCAAAAAAGAAAGAAGAAAAAAACAACGAAAATTTAACCTTTCGAAGTTTACCCGACAACGACAAAACAGACACTCAAAGTGTATATGAATTTGACAGTTAAAGAAGACACAACAATTTATTTTATAAGATAATATCTTATATAAAATAAAGTATTTATTGATTCAACGTTACAGGTAATTTTTTTTTCTCTATCAATGAATACTAGAGAGGAAAGACACTAAAGTCTTAGTAGAAACAGATATGAAGGTATAGAGTGAAAGGATATAAGGATAAAACAATAGCTCCAGAGGGAGCTATTTAGAGGGTTAGAATCACCCCTTTCCAGTGAACATGACCATTTAAATACGTTTTAACAAGAGTCCCTCTTTATATGAAACCATTGATAAACAAAATTTATTATTTTAACGAAAACCATCAAAATTTTTTAACTAAATTTTTTATACAATATCCTTCCAAAAAATATAATTTATTCATAGAGGAAACAAATATATTTAAAAATAAAATTTCTACTTTTATTTTTGTAAATTCTACACCTTAGATGTAGGTATTTATAAATCCTAAGTTGAAAAGACATCCATTTTTGAAAAAGGGGTTTATCTCTCACTGCCATCTTTATTTCAAAGTACTTACTCTACCACTGAATTCCAGCAAACCCTTAATTATTCAATGCACATGAACTTTTGCCATTGGTTTCATATTAGCTTATAGAACAAAAACCAGTTTTTTGACATGATGCCTATACGTGCCACATTTCGATAGAGTCGTTTTTGGTTTAGAATTGGCATGTCATCACCTTCGTATTAGCTTAAGAAACAAAACAAGTCTTGTGACGTCAGCTCTTAAACATGTCCCTTTTCGACAAGAATTCATTTTTGTTTCTATGCGGCCATGCCACACAAAAACCTGTTTCAAACATGCCACAAAGCGGCTGATCCTTTTTCGACCGAC